>NC_081216.1:19852569-19870069 GCF_902713425.1 Acipenser ruthenus | reverse complement strand
TTTGTAAATTAATTAAATCTCCCATTGGTCAGTAGACTGGCATCTTCCTGCCATTCACGGCCATGTTGTCTGCTTCAGAAATATTGGTTCACAATAAAATTTGATAAGCCCCTTTTAGGATAGTGGTTTAACATGTCAAGATTTTTAAAATGTCTATATATATGTGTGTATGTGTGTGTGTGTGTATATATATATATATATATATATATATATATATATATATATATATATATATATATATATATATATATATATATATATATATATATTAGTAACAAAGTAGGGGTGCCTTGCTACAATTCGGGACCTTCTTGATTGTAAAAGAAACATTTACTGGACCACAGAGGTTATTTAAACAGGACAGGGCCTGTATATTTATTCATAAACCCAAAACAAACAAAAGCCTAACTCCTCAAAGGAGTACTAACTAAACACACAGGAACACCCTGACTACAAGTGGGACAGCTAGGCCATTTCCCCACCAAACAATAAACAAAAACCATACAGGTTTAATACAGCACACTTTTACCTCACGACTGCCAGGAAGCAGAGCACTCCTTTCTGCCTCCTTCTCCTCGGCAGCTCTGAGCAAACTGACTGTCTCTCTTAAATATCCTGCACCTGGTTTTAATTTAACAATGGCTACCAGGTGCAGGGGATAATTAATAATAAAACAATTAACAAAACCCTTCCCCAATTAACAAAACTACACATTTTACTGCGGGGAGGATTTCAACCCCCTCCCTGCTGTGCTACAATATTTTATATATATATATATATATATATATATATATATATATATATATATATATATATATATATATATATATATATATATATATATATATTATCAAAAACATGGTTGTCAACCATAATGTTCCATAGCAGGGCTTAGTTAAATAGGACTGGACATAGTCTGTCCTGAAAAATAATGTTCCAGTTATGGATCTTTTCAAATTATATTTTATTTATTAGACACCCTTATCCAGGGCGACTTACAATTGTTACAAGATATCAAATTATTTTTACGTACAATTACCCATTTATACAGTTGGGTTTTTACTGGAGCAAACTAGGTAAAGCACCTTGCTCAAGGGTACAGCAGCAGTGTCCCCCACCTGGGATTGAACCCACGACCCTCCGGTCCAGAGCCCTAATCACTACTCCACACTGCTGCCCAAATCTGATGCAACACAAACATGTTGTACCAGAGCCAAATATTGGGTGTGTAACAATTCATCTACTGTAGTATCGAGGTATGCATCATGATACTTCCTCTGGCTAATATTGAGATGGAGGTGTGTGTCATGATACCAAGAGCACTACATAGCAATAGTCCCCCAGATGTTTTTGGAATGATGAATACAACATTTGGTTTGGTGTGATGCATGCTACCCCTCGTTTGAACTTTATAGTTGCACCCCTATCAAATATGTGGGAAGCTGTCCACTTTTTAAAAAACGTGTGTGTTTTTCTGCTGTACATATTTATATTTTCCATAATAAATGATAGTTACCATTGCTCTATAAATTTATGACCCTTTAAGCAGGCTGTCTATTGAAATTTGTACATTCATAAAGCATCTGATTGAAAAGCAATGTCTCAGTTGTAATAAAACTTGGGCTTCAGGCTCTGATTTTTATTTTTTTTATTTTGAAATAAGAATTGCTTTATTCTTTTTACTCGAGTTACCATGGTAATTCTGTCTTGTAGCAATGTTATATTGATTTAGAAAGTGGACAGTAATATTTCTTTTTATGTTATTTCGTTTCTCCGGGTTGATTTCTAATTTTCACTTGGAGATTACTTTTATACATTTTCTTTTTCACTTTTTCTCTAGCAATGTAATTTTCTTCCCCTTGTATTTGCTATTTTCCCAGCTTATTGGCTTGCTCTTATTTTAAATTAAACTTTTTCAGATTTTTCAAATATTGAAATGACATCTGTGTGTTTATTCCAAGGCTTAACACAATATTACAGCTTTATTTTAAAGCTTAACATTTGGAACTGAGGGTTTGTGCTTGATATTACTTGTTATAGTAGCTTATACAACATCAACCCTAGTTTTAATTAAGAAACGTTGGGTCCTATTCACAAACGTTTGCAATATGACTACATTCATGCACGGATAGAAATATGACTCCTGTTGCACAACAATTTTACCCATGCCAGGTTTAATGAGCTTGAGTAGCCATAGTGTATAGGTAACAAGCTCAAATGTGTCTTATTAAACTCCCAGTAAAAACAGAAATGAATCAAATTGCAATGCAACAGGAGTCTTCTTTCCAGCCCTGTGATGGCTTTATCGGTTCTCCCAATATATATTTTAATAAATGTGTAATTCTCATTTATTTTGGTGCTGTAAATTGGATTGGGAGGATAAGCAGGTAGCTATATACAGCAAATCGATCCGAAACAACATGTTAACTTTTCAACCATAATCAACTTAGCCTATGGCTTGGGATTTCACTACAAAGTACTTCATAGCAATTCAAGTTGTGTGCGGGCTAGCCATACACTACATATGTAGAGAACCACTTGGTATATACACTTTATTATCTCTTTTTTTTTTCTTGGAGATTCTGAAGTTATATTGAGGTACCTGTCCACCCATCTGTCGTGCATTACTATAGGCAAGGTACTGTAGTCAAAGATGAGTGTTAATCTGTCTGTGAAACCTGTTTGTGGCAATGCACACAATGAATTACCAAAGCATACTTTCTGTAGAAATCTGATCATATACCACACTGAGCCATATATAAATTCTATAGATTTCAGTGGCTCAAAGTTATTTTATTTATTTAGATTACTGTAGCTCTCCCAGTTTATCTTGGATTTCAGAACCTTGCCACAGATATGCCCTAATTTCAGAGCAGTGATTGTTTAGAAATCAGATTCTTGTGCCTCTGATGTGTGGCAATGTTTGTAAAGATAACGTGTGTGATATTTATTTTTATTTATTATTATTTAAGTCAATATTTAGGTCACAAACTCGCACATTAACTTGTCAAACACCTAAACTAAAATGCCTACAACTGTTGATGGGGCTCTAGTTGCCAGACAAGGTGTCTTTCTCAATGGGGTTTTTTTTTTTTTTTTATCAAACAAGCAAAAATCTACTATTCTCCCCAAATGCACTGAAGCAAATGAGTGTTTCTTGAACAGATTGGCACTTGCTATTTAAGGTGTATGATTACTAAACTGAAAAATAAATTGCTGTTCACTCCAAATTCAGCCTACGATTTAAACACGTGATTTGGCTCTGTTACTTTAAGAACACCAAGTTGCATGTGAAGTGATGGCCTGTCCCAGTGGAGTTGGTACTGGTAATGGTACATATGCTCTGCTGAAAGAGGGTTTACAGCTACATATTGATGATTTTACAGTAGGTGGTTTTTAATTTACTTTCTTTTGGTCTTTTAACTGCCTGCTATTCCCCCGAGTAGCTTCCTACAAGCAGACATGCTGCCACATTCATTGCAAGGTTGAGTTCAGATCCCAACCTGACTGCCAGAGTGGAGTTTGAAGACATACGCCCTCCTGGTGCAGAAAGTAATAAGAATAGCGCATCTCTTTATTTGTTTTCAGTATTTGCCTTTGGTGTCGCCTCAAAAACTGGTCACAGACAAAAGTACTGGCATACCGAAAACAAGATATTAGTTGAAGGCTGCATAAATGAGTGCAGATTTTTAAAATGTTTGAGCTAATAATCAGTGTTAATGAATCATTTATGTGGAGATTGAACACTGCTTAGTAATTGCACAATCCATGCAAGTTGAACAAATTGATCTACCATTGAGCTTATTAACCACCAGAGAAGACCTTGTTGAATTATTTGAGAAATGCTCCCCAGATACATATTTATTAAGTTGTTTATTTCTAAATAAAAGTCCCAGAAGCTTAAGGGTGTGCAATGTGATTACTGACTTCTGTTTTCCAGGAAAGCTAGTAGGGACTGAGAGAGTTACTCAGCTGAATTATGAACAAGTAATGCTTTACTGCCAAGATGCACTTTCAATTTGGCCATCCAGCAAGGAGGAAAATATTTAGAAACTAAAAGCACTTTTAATGTTTTGGAAGCCAGAGTGAACCTGTAGACAAGCGATATACTGATTGCAGAATGCTGTTTGTCCCAATAGCCTAAGATCTGTGCCTTTTTTTAAGAGTGATTTCAGAAAGGCAGGGACACCTTTCTAACTGTAGACCTAATTATCATCCTCCTCCTCCTCCTCCTGATGCTAATAAACAGGTGAAGTGGTAGGGGAGTGACAGGTGTGATTTTATATAAGATCTGAACATGCAAGATATGTTTCATGAAGTTTACATTTTACACTTGGAGTGTAATTAATCATAATTATGACTTGGTGGGTGCAAATATTTATTTCTTAGACACACTTACCCAGGGCGACTTAGTCGTAAACAGTAAGAATAATAACACTATGTAATACAATTTTTGTTCCTGGGTAGTAAGTGTTGTTTCCTAATTGCTTATGCCTCAAGTATAGAAAATGGCTATTCCCCACAAACTTTGCTTTTGTGACCAGGACAGTGATATTTTGAAATTTACCTATTTCCAATGAGAAAACGGGCGAATTTGTGTCTTTTCGTTCACATAGTCAGAAAAAAAAACATATGAATCCAAATTAACATGTATTTATACTAAAGTAATACATAAATGACTACAAAAGATTTATAAGCGAGTAGTTTTTCGAGATTTACGATTATACTGTAAATCACTTTCACGAATCAGCCCCCAAATGTAGTCTCCCATCATGTTCTCGTTATACTGTCCTTGGTAGCGGCGTTCAAAGTCCAGTATATCCTGGTGGAAGCGCTCGCCTTGCTCCTCAGAGTACACTCCCATGTTCTCCTTGAATTTATCAAGATGAGCATCAAGGATATGGACTTTGAGGGACATCCTACAGCCCATTGTGCCGTAGTTCTTCACCAGAGTCTCAACCAGATCCACATAGTTTTCGGCCTTGTGATTGCCCAGGAAGCCCTGAACCACTGCGACAAAGCTGTTCCAAGCCGCTTTCTCCTTACTAGTGAGCTTCTTGGGGAATTCATTGCACTCCAGGATCTTCTTTTATCTGTGGTCCGACGAAGACCAGCTTTGACCTTTGCCTCAGACAGCTTAGGGAAGAAGTCTTGAAGGTACTTGAAGGCTGCCGACTCCTTATCTAGAGCTCTGACAAATTGTTTCATAAGGCCCAATTTGATGAACTGAACTGGTGGGCTTAAGGCCCCTGTATCTATACTACTATTTATATTACTGGAAAGTTCTTGAAGTTACTCCAAGTTTACTCAGCACTGAATCTATCTGGAATGTTCTGGAAAATAGGTACATTTCAAAATATCACTGTCCTGGTCACAAAAGCAAAGTTTCTGGGGAATAATAGCCATTTTCTATACTTTTGAGGCATAAGCAATTAGGAAATAACACTTGCTACCCAGGAACCAAAAAAAAAAAATAAATATTAGTTGCACGGTGTAACAAATAAGAATACTTCCATTTTTAGTACTGTTTACATTAAAATAATTAGATTTTAAAAAATGTATTTTTATAGAAGTTTTGTAGAAAGAGGGGGAGGAGGTCAACTAAGATAATAATAATAAATTAAAGCTGCTGCATGACTGGCTAACTGATTAATGGAAAAGCATCAATGCCCCGTTAATTAGAACCAAGTTGCTGGTTTAAGACCAATTTCTCATTGGATGACCCTCGATAAATCAAACCTTGAATATCTAATTTAGAAGGCTCATTCCAGGCTGTTTCTGAAGGGGTTGGGACAATGGAGAATCAGGGCTAATCAATATCGACCATGAGCTGGACGACAGGATCGCAGCTTGATACATTTTTAAATGGAAGTGACTGCTAGCCACTGTGCAAACAAATTGACTGTTACCCAGGTAGATAATTGGAATTGGTAATTTGTCATTCATTTTTCTAGCTTTCTGGATTTAAATTGTATTCAGACTTTACTGCGTCGTTCCTGCAAGGATTTCAACGCTGTAAACCAGAACTGAACCGGTGCGTTTAACCATTTAGTTTCTAATTGTTGCAGATATTAATGGTAGTATGGGGAGAGCAGGCTTTTATGACTATTTACATTGTAATGTGTACCAAACTACATTTAGTGTGCTGTTTTTCATGTTCTGTTTAACTTGGATGGAACCTTCCACCGAGGGCGAGGTGTGGAATAGGTGCTGTGACTTTACCTTGGCTTCCCATTACATCAATATAGGCTGCATTATACTGCACCTCATAAAGTTTTCAAGGACCGTTTTTATAATGGGTCTTGAATTTGCATTTTTTGGTTTAGAACCTTGCAGGACACGACACGCGACCTTTCTCGCTGATTACTGCCTATGTACTATGAATTGTAGTTAATGGCTCATTTTAAAATGTGTGTTCAGTTCTTTTAAAATAAACTTCTACTAAAAACCACTAAAATGCCTCTTCAGTGGAGAGTGGTGGTTGTGAAACTACTTTTGTACAGTACAAATGTTGTAGATTAATGACCCAGGAATTGTGAATAAAAATAGAATATATATATAAAAAAAATATATATAATATATAATTTTCCAACAAACAGCTTCCTATAATACATTGTACCCAGCAGGTAGTAAGTAGTGAGACTGTCTGTCTTGCTTTCAAAGCCTAGGGGTCGGAGTGTTTTCCACTTTTGAAGTAGCTACAGTGCCATGCACAAATAAGAGCACCTGTCTCCAGACATGTGTTTTAAAAAAAGAAGTGTTGTGTATTTGCCAGGATGGGGAGGGATTTCATAAATCATTTTATGGCACTTGGAGTGACAAATTTCAGACTGCTACATCTCTGCCTCATGAATATGTTTTAATCCAGGTTAAAAGGTGTGTGTTTTTTGCATTCTTCCTTTAGATGGCTCAAAGCTGCTGTGAAGGTGCTAATGGTTATTTTGTCAAGAATCATGGAATGGCAGCAAACAGATTTCATTTACATTAAAGTGTGTGAGCTTCTTGTTGAGTTTAGTGGATGAATCTCTCCCCCACCCATTCAAATGTTAAAGTGCTTTTTTTTAACTTTTTTTTTTTAAAACCACATTTACAGAGATTGAAATACTTGCCAGTTTTGCTACTAAATGAAATAGCTGTTCTCTGCTGTGTGACAACTTTAGTGGTTTGTCATGCAGCTATTTTAATAGATTTCATTTTTTGTTTTCTAGTAAATGCTCTTCCATTTGACAGAATATACTGCAAAGGATTAGATTTGCTCATAATAAGAGGGAGGTGTTCTGCTGTTTTAAGAATTTTGCACCTTGAAGGTCCAACTTTTTGGTTTTCCCTTTTCTCTTGCACCTGGGTTAAACATTTTAAAAGTGTGCACTCTGCCGTTTTCTTACATTGTTTCAGTTCAGGTATAATAATTATAGCAGGGAACGTGGCAGCAGATCATGGGGTCAGGACATTTTCAACATTTGAAGAGAGCAGTTAAGGATACAAAGTTGTGCTTCCTCTGGCTTTAGTGGGTCCTGCTTCACTGCTGGTTTTATTAGGACTGTTAAACTGGAAGCTTTGCTATACTATCTCTGTCTCTATCTTTCCAATTGGAACAAATAATAAACATTGTGTTGCTGTATCTTTCCATTATTCATCAAGTTACTGGACACCTCCTGTCACACAGGAGAAGCAAGTAATTCAGAAGTGTGTCATTCCGTCAACTTCATACAGGCAGTCAAAAACTAGACCAACCAGATCCTCTACATGAGGATACCAGGTCCACCACCCCCACCCCCACTCCCTTGCTACCATTGCAAGTTTCATAATGCTTTTTGGTACAGCTACAACAGTCCCCTAATTTTAAGTTCAGTATTACTTTTTCTTAAACCCAATTAGAAATCCGGATTTGCAAATATCAGATGGTATTACAATATGAGTGGGGTCCAAAATGGCTCCTTTCCTTGGCTCAGCAAGTGTAACTGTTTAATTTTTAAATATTTTTAGTTTTGAATAGTAGCTGAGTTTCTTTAAATACTCTTGGTAGCCTTGGCAGATGCACCCAGTTCCACTGAGTAAGCCATCTGTTGGATGGGTGGAGAATTTGGGAAATCAATTGTGATGTACAATATTAAATACACCTTGTCCACAATCCTGTAGGCAGGAAGTTGCTGGTGGCCCAAGGTTTACTTTGAGGTAGTAGTGTTTCTTTTCAGGCAGGAAAAATACACTCCACAAATCAGTAATGGAAGTGGCTGAAAACTGTTCATGACCACGTGCCATGCCCTGCTCGCTTTATTCTGGATTAATTTGCTTCACGCCGTATGGTTGATTTTCTTTGGGTAAGGGCGAGATTTAATTGTAATTGTGGTGTTGCAGTCCTCTGTGTGAACCAAAAATGTTTAATATTGTAGGTACTGCTAGCTTAGTCTGCAGGCAAGCCAGAGAGAGGCCACTTTATTATTTTATTATTTATTTATTTCTTAGCAGATGCCCTTATCTAGGGCGACTTACAATCGTAAGCAAATACATTAAGTGTTACAAATAAAAGTAATACAATAAGAGCAAGAAATACAATAACTTTTGTTCAAGCAAAGTAGAAGTGTGACAAACCACAATTCAATAATACAGCAGATAATAGTGATAGTTACATCAGGATATGATTAAATACAAAATACTACAGGTTAAACACTTGGCAGATTACAATATTCTGAAGTACAGGATTAAATGCAGTAAAATAGGGGGCAGATAAGAGCAAAATAAAGCACATTTAAATGAAGGGTGATAGTGTCCCAGGATACAAACAGAGGAGTTCTACAGGTGCTGTTTGAAGAGGTGAGTCTTAAGGAGGCACCGGAATGTGGTCAGGGACTGGGCAGTCCTGACATCTGTAGGAAGGTCATTCCACCACTGCAGAGCAATGGTGGAGAAGGAGCGGGCTCTGGAGGCAGGGGAGCGTAGCGGAGGTAGAGCCAGTCTTCTAGTGCAGGCGGAGCGGAGAGGTCGAGTGGGGGTGTAGGGAGAGATGAGGGTCTGGAGGTAGCTGGGTGCAGTCTGGTCAAGGCATCTGTAGGCTAGTACAAGAGTCTTGAACTGGATGCGAGCGGTGATCGGGAGCCAGTGGAGTAGCGTGGGCGAAGCGAGGCAGAGAGAACACCAGGTGGGCAGCAGAGTTCTGGATGAGCTGGAGCGGATGGGTGGCGGACGCAGGGAGGCCAGCCAGGAGGGAGTTGCAGTAGTTTAGGCGGGAGAGTACCAGGGCCTGGACCAGGAGCTGGGTAGCGTAGTTGGTGAGGAAGGGTCGGATTCTTCGGATGTTGCTCAGGAAGAATCGGCAAGTGCGTGCCAGAGTGGAGATGTGCTGGGAATAAGAGAGGCAGGGGTCCAGGGTGACTCCAAGGTTCTTAGTGGAGGAAGAGGGAGAGAGTGTGGTAGATTCCAGAGGAACAGAGATAGAGAGATCAGAGGAGGGGGAGGAGGAGGGAAAGAAAAGGAGGTCAGATTTAGAGAGGTAGAGTTTGAGGTGATGCGAGTGCATCCAGGAGGAAATAGCAGACAGACAGGTAGAGATACGGGAGGAGATGGTGGAGTCAGAGGTGGGGAAGGAGAGGAAAATCTGAGCATCATCAGCATGGAAATGGTATGAGAAACCATAGGATGCGATGAGGGGGCCCAGGGAGCGGGTGTAGAGAGAGAATAGGAGAGGACCCAAGACTGACCCTTGGGGGACTCCAGTTAAGAGAGGGTGAGGTGTGGAGGTTGCTTCACGCCAGGTTACCTGGTAAGTGCGGTTGGAGAGGTAGGAGGAGAACCAGGCCAGAGCAGTGCCAGAGATCCCCAGGTCAGCAAGAGATGATAGTAGAATAGAGTGATCAACAGTGTCAAAGGCAGCAGAGAGGTCGAGGAGAATTAGGACAGAGGAGAGAGAGAGGCAGCTCGGGCACACTTTAGTGAGTTGGTGACAGACAGGAGGGCGGTTTCAGTGGGGTGAGCAGAGTGGAAGCCAGATTGGAGAGGGTCAAGCAGAGAGTGGTTGGACAGGAAAGCAGAGAGCTGGCGGTGTACAGTCCACTCGAGGGTTTTGGAGAGGAAGGGTAGGAGGGAGACAGGACGGTAGCTCTGGAGGGAGGTGGGGTCGAGGGTAGGTTTTTTGAGGAAGGGAGTGATGGAGGCTTTTTTGAAGGCAGAGGGAAAGATACCAGAAAGTAGAGAGGTGTTGAGGGAGGAGATGAAGGGGAGTAGAGCGGGAGCAGCAGCTTGAAAGAGGTGAGTGGGGAGGGGGTCCAAGGCACACGTGGTGGGTTTGTGACCCTGGAGCAGGGAGGAGAGGTCAGAGTCTGAGAAGGGCAAGAAGGTGGAGAAGGAGGGCGAGTTAGTAGGGGATGTAGTGGGTGTAGGGGTTGGAGCAGGAGGGGGTGCGGGGGAGGGAGAGGTGTTAAAGAGTTTGCGGATATCTGAGATTTTAGAAGAGAAGGAGGCGAAGTCATCAGTGGAGATAGAGGAGGGGGGAGGGTTTAGGAGGGAGGAGAAGGTAGAGAATAGTTTACGTGGGTTGTTAGTGGAGGCTTGGATTACAGATTGGAAATAAGCACATTTAGCAGAGGAGAGAGTAGAGGAGAAGGAGAAGGAGGAGAGGAGAGTGCGGTAAAGGTCTAGGGCAGCAGGGAGTTTGGTTCTCTTCCATTTCTTTTCAGCAGATCGCAGTGCGATTCTTGCTGAGCGGAGCGCTGAGGAGAGCCAGGGATGGGGAGGGGTGGGGAGGGGCGAGCAGGTCAGGAGGTGAGGGGACAGAGGGAGTCAAGGGAGGAGGTGAGTGAGGAGAAGAGGGTGGAGCTAGCAGAGTCTACGGAGAGTTGTGAAAAGGAGTCGATAGGAGGGAGGTGAGAGAGAGCAGTGGTGGCAAGGACAGAGGGGGAGAGAGATCGGAGGTTACCGTGAGAGGTGACAGTGGGGGTAGGAGGAGCAGGGAGAGGGTGTTCACGAGGCCAAGTAAAGGTCTTCTAGAACAAGTGTCTACATATCATTAGATATGAGAATGGAAGCTAGATGGAGGTAATATATATGTTTTGTGCTTCAAGGATCACTGAACTGATATTGCATTGTATAGCTCTTTTTTATAAAAAATAAATAAAGTGATTTACCGTGGTAGCACGTACATTATTAGTTCAAGATGGAGACTTCCAGCAATGTCCTGGTGTCGGGGTTCTTCATCCAGAGTTCTGAAGAACGGATTCAAGGTTGCTGGCCTGGGAACATAACCTTTGAACCACGATGTAACGCGTTGTATGAGATGGCCATTACATGTTGAAGGAGCTACAAAAATTAAGAATATGTCTATTGACTATTAATGTGTTTGTTTTTAAAAAAAGGAATGTTTACAGCCTTCATAGTTGAATAATTGTACTGTAACACTTTAACACTTTAAAACACTCAAGCAGAGCTTTTTAAAAAAAAAAAAAAAAAAAAAAACCTTAAATATATCAAAAGAGTACCACATTGATCTGATTTTCTGATTTTGCTGTAAAAATGGAACTTGAAATGGGCTTACATAGAAAAAGGATGCTATCTCTATAATGGAAAGTACATGGTCTGACAGTTCTAAATGCAAAGTTAACACTACATATTCTAAAAAGATAAGGTCTTTTAAAAAAGATGACAGCCTCCTGTGCTAAGTATTAATGGCAAATGAATTTCTCCGGGAAGATGTTTGGCAAGGTAAAAGGTCTTGCTTTTTAAGAGATGCAGTCTCTGTAAAATATGAATCTTTGGAGACAAGAGGTATGGTTTCTGTGACACCTAATGACACTAGAAGGTCAATGGCACTTGTATATGTTAAATGGATTGGATTAAGTGGAAGGAGCCACTTCATATGCCATTTCCTTTTATAATGTAACTTTTTGTACTTCAAGGCAATCGAGCAAAAGAAAAGCGTGTGTCTGCAGAGGGAGGGAGGGAGGGGTATGCATTTGTATTTCTGTTGTAAATAACAGAAGCTACTTGCTTTTAGAAAAGCATTCTAAATGTCTGTCTCTTTCTCTGGTACTTGATGCTGCAGAGAGGCGGCTAAGACCTTGAGCACAGAATTAGTCAATTTTGAAAATAGTGTAATGACAAAGTGTTTGCATGACTATTAATAAAAAAGGGTGTTTGTAGTAGTGTTAGATATAGTAACCACAGTACATGAACAATTAGAATGATATACTTTGGAAAAGCTTTTTGTTTTTCTACTAAAGATGCATAACGAATATAGAAGCGGGAGGGTGTGGGGTTGGCAGAGGTGTAATGGGGTCTTCGTGCTACCGTATGCCACAAGCCACTGATTGTGGAAAGTTAATCTTGAGCAAGATATTTAGCCACTTGGTGATATAAACTACATTTTGCATTTTGTTTCCTGTTGCCATGTACTGTAATTGTACACAAACGGCTTAATGTTCAGCTAACACTACAGTGGTTAATGAAGGGGTTAAGACGGACTGCTCTTTTGGAAAGCTTTGTGTAAAACAAACACATGCATTGTGTGTGTGCGGGGGGGTGGTGATAAGCCAATTATGAGTGCTTCACAAGAGGTGGGGGGAGCGACCTTTGTGTATAATTAGTTCCCTTATTTAAAGCAAAGATTTTGAATAGAATAACTAATTAGCTGTCATAAATGGCAAATTAAAGATTTTGGTGAGATCCCGTAGGGAATGCAGAACTCTATTTCTTTGCCTGTGTACACACGCATGCTGGTGAACTCTCTCTCTCTCCTCATTAAGCGTGTTTTTGGTTTAGTGCAGCCCTGACAAGGGAGCATTGTTGCTGTACCTACAGTGAGAACCTCTAATAAGCCATGAAATGCAGGTAGAATAGACTGCCTTTAGCTACAGTGGCTTCAATTTGAAGCGCTTTAGCTTCATTTCCACTGAACAGTGGTATTTATAGTAAGTTTCTGATCCTAATACGCTTGCTTCAAGGAGCTTTTTTTTTTTCTCCCAATGAGGAGGTAGGGGAGCCTCAGGGCAAGCAGAACACTAATTGATGGCTTGCATCAGCAGCGATAGACCAATTAGCCACCTTTTTTCAGTTGGAAGTAAGAAATCTGATGCCTGAATGCTATCGGAGCTGTTATTCATTTTAAAACCTAAGCTTAAATATAACTAACACGCTTTTTGTGTTTTTAAAAGGAGAAACACTAATTGTATCACATACCCACAGTGGAGATGGGACAACATTGTTTAACAAAGCTGGATCCAAATATAAAGAGAGAACATTGAAAGGATGTTAAATTAATACAGAGAATGAGCACTGTCTGTACTCTTCCTTGATTTACAATCACCACTTAAAGTACTGTGTCTTTAAAAAAAAAAAAATAATAAAAATAAAAAAAATCTAAAACAAGTGCCTCAAATTAGTTGTAATTAAATGAGTTGAGCTATAAGGCATGTATATTATAATAAACGCAGAAAACACTGAAGCAATTAAAGAACTTCAGTTTCATTCCAGATATCTAAACTTCACTAACTGGTGTGACGAGGTCTCAGTGGGGCTTTTGTAAAATAAACAAGCTGCTTTCCTTGGTGAAGAGAATGCTGTAAACGGCAAAAAAAAAGAAATTGCCAATGCAAATACATGCATCCAGTTTAAGGCATGCAATACAGTGAAGTGTGCCTAAGTACAACACAGTATTTGTTGCAAAATACAGTATTTGTTGATCCTGTATTTTATACTAAATGTTGTAACTTTACATGTTGTGTAAGATACCTGGCATGGGATAATGATCCAGTTTTTGTCATTTGAAGCTTTTAAATGCTGTGTAAATTAAAGAATAGCTTTTGATTTTATGCCATTTGTATTTGTAAAAGTGCATACAAGGGGGTATCTTAACTTTCTTTAAAGTCAGGGAAATGTACACCATCTAGAAACGGGAATGTCAATTAAATAAATTAAATAAATAAAAGTACAAGGAGTACTGTACAGTATGTTGTACTTCTAATCCTTGAACATTGGTGTGTGTGTTTTTAAGCTTGTGTTTCCAAACCTAGAATAGAACACTAGCAATAGTTTGTTCTATTCGAGGGATCAATACAGTTTGTGAGACGTAGTCTTAAGAGCTGTTGTCCTGTGCTTTCATCTGTAGCAGACCTGTTATTGCTGGAGGAGAGTGGTGTATGTGTGTTGGCAACAGTGGCCTGAGGGTGGCTTTTAGTAGAAACACAAATGTCATCCACAGATAGACTTGGTGTTTAGTGGAGTTATTAAATTGACTTTATTTGTCCTTTTTTAGGAGGCTAAAAGGCACATTTAAAGTGGGAGCTGTGTGACAGGAAGGCAATTTGCAGGTTGTGTTGCTCCACTTGACTGGTGTTCAAAGAGTAAGCAGCATAATACATAAGCCCCTTTCACACTGGCACTCCTACCTGGGTCCGGACCCGGGATCTGGCTAACCGGGTCACAATCCTGTGTAGTGTGAAACCACTTACCTGGGTCGTACCCGGGTCCCACCGACCCACCTCAGGATGTGGGTCTACACATTTATAATACACACAAGTTTTCCTGAGAAGTAATTACTAGGTTTTTAGTTATATAGATAGATAAATAGATTATTTCTTTTTTTGCTCAGGTGGTCTCCACTTTTATGATGCATGATAAAATTGGCTTTCACATGAACTGCTTTTACACATTTTCTTGTGCTAAAAGAATTAGCCCAGTACACACATTTACAATTCAGCATTTGTTTAGTTATTAAAACAATGCTGTTGTATTTGGTAACCAACTACTTTTACACTGTTGACTGCAGGCTTGAACCACAAAGTTGGAGTATTGATTCAAGAGTTAAAATGAAGACTATCTTGAAGGTCATTTTTGCAAAGTTTGTGGTATTGAATGCTGCTACTGCTTTTAAAATGTAATAGAATACCTTGTTTATTTGTAGTGTCCATTTTGTTAGCCAAAGTTCACCTTGTTCTGACTTCTAAGATGGACAAAGTGACCTGTTACACAGACAAAAACGCTTTGTTGCTGGATCTGCTTGGCATGAACTTGCACATTTGAAATTCTTTCACAGACATTCCTTACTTTTAATTTAACGTTGCTTCTGCAAAGTGTAAACATTTTTTTTCCTTTCCCCTTTAACAGCACTTGCATTCAAGCTTCAAAAGAATGCTTTTTAATGGTATGCTGTGTTCAGTAAGTACACCGTACCTTATGGCAACTGAAAACGACAGAACACAATGAATAGCAATGCAAATTGATTCTATACAAACTGGCAGAAAGAAAGCATATGGAGACCAGTAGTTCATTTTCCCTTCTTTTGTTACAGGTGTGCCAATGCTCTCTGTACAGCCCAAAGGGAAACAGAAGGGGTGTGCTGGCTGCAACAGAAAGATCAAGGACCGCTACTTGCTCAAGGCCCTTGACAAATACTGGCATGAGGACTGTCTAAAATGTGCCTGTTGTGACTGCCGCCTTGGAGAGGTCGGGTCCACCCTGTACACAAAAGCAAACCTTATCTTGTGTCGCAGAGATTACTTGAGGTAAGGAATAGAACCGAGACTGGGCACCAGAGTACTTCATAAATAACACGTTTCATAACAACACCAAATGAAGTGCTGGAATTTTGCACTTTTTAATCCGTGGATTGAGATGCAAGTATGCTTGGACAGTTAGTAAATATTAACTTGGACTTCAAAATAATGCGTTCTGGTCACTACAAAAAGACAATGTTGCCCTTAAGAAGGTACAGAGAAGGCAAACTAGAGAAATCCCACTAAATGGTTTGTGTGAGTGAACTACAGGTTAAATACTGAAATGTCTTCGATTTGTAGAAAGGGAAGGTGTGCTAGTTTATGTTCAGGGTTATGATTTCTGCTGCCCAACACTTGGTGAGTAATGTTTGAAGCTTAAATAACTTGTCAATGTTACAGAATATCAGTACTGTTAAACTTGGAAGTTCTTAAGAATTAATAAACTTAAATTGCACAAGTTCCCAGAATTGCCAGTCTGCCCATAAATAGCTTCACACCTGCCAAATGGAAAATTCCAATTTGGGAGACTTGTGCATGTTCTGTTATGATTAACCAAACTGATTCTCCCATTCCAAAATGTTAAAATGTTATTTGATATATTAGTTTTTAAACCTCAGGTTTATGTGTGACATACTTTAAGCACATATACCCACAAAAGGATTAGCAGGGATGCAAGCAGCTATCCATTTAACATGCACATTTTAGTATCCTACTCCTGTACTGAATAGTAATGCTTAGATTGCAATCATTTTACTACCACGGGCACCCACAGAGATTTATTCATGTTCTCTCTTTCCATATGTGCTATTGTAATAGAAACGGCTTTTGGTGTAGTGCTGGTCTAATGCAATGCCATGCAGGCTGACTATTTGCTTCCTGGGCAGCATGGTGTCTCTCCCCAGTGACTCCTCAAGTGGTTCCTTTCTCCTTTTTGGCCATCTGTTTGCTAAATTATTTCCTGGGTGTTAAGACCTGCTCCCAGGGGCTTCCCACTGAGCTCTTACTATTTCTCTCCCAGACTGGCCCCTTGGGTCCCATGGCCAGACGCCACTGTCTCCAACCTCTGCTTGTCCATTTAGTTGTGCAGCTCTATACGTGAAAGAGTGTTTTAGCAGCATGGCAAGTGCTGATTTACTAACTGGGACAAGATGTGAAGGATAAATTTAACATCTAGCCCATTTCACTCAAATGTTAATGCTGTTAAGTTAGTCGGACGCACCAAGTGTGTCTGCCCTTGCACAGTGTAGGTGCCGGGACAAGATGATATACAACATAGATATTTATACAGTCATTATTGACAATGTATTAGGAGACTGCATTTGCTGCAATTAAATGTTCTAAAAGGATGATCCGTCTCAATTGTGGTCACGGCTGAGGGCCAAAATCTAGCATTTCTGAAGTTCCATGATTGCCATAAAGCTTGCCTTATGGCAAAGCCTGAACAAAATAGTAAAGCTGTACTTTCTTCAAAAGCAGACCTCTGAGTGCTGGATTGAAAGGGCTTCTTCTAGAGCCACTCTATTTCTAATGGCCTTTACTGAAGACTTGAATTCTATATCGCCCTTTTTTGCTTCTGTTTCTAGATGAATGAGAAAGGAGAAACTTTCCCTCCTAGGAGCAATTGCTGCGGCTGTTCCAAAAAAATGCATTTTATGCTTGGACATGGGGCTTTTAATCTTGGAAGTTCTCTTTTAATCGACTAATCTGAGCATTTGAATGATTTGATTAATCGCTTGTCTTTTTAAGCCCCATTCAATACAGAATTGAATTGGTCTATCCCAAATGTATAATACCTCTTGCACTCTAGCGCTAGAATACCAAGACACAAACCAGTATTTCAATAAATGCATTTATTTAGTGTTTTGTTTACATTTAAGTTGTGTGTGTTGTTGTGTTTTTTTTTTCTTATATTTTAATTGGTTTAAACCCTCTAGTTTTATACACACTTGTTCTTGGCAAGTCCCATCTGGGGGGTATGTTTTAGTGCTCATAGTAGCAAGTGGTTTGGTTTCTATATT
>NC_081216.1:19642569-19847569 GCF_902713425.1 Acipenser ruthenus | reverse complement strand
CACTAGGTAACCTTGATAATACTACCACTGTAGTACTGACAACCGATTTTAATATTGCCTGTCTATTGCAGCGATATTGTATCTTCATTAATCTAAATTCCTTAATTGGCAGTACTGGCATTGCAGCATGGCTGTAGTGATCTACATAGATGTGGAAGCATAAGATTATAAACGTGGGCTTTTAGTGTTCCGGGAAGGCAAATTGAAATACCGGGACATTTTCCTCAAAACCGGCATGAGCCAAGGAAAACGGGAACAAGTGGCAACAGTAGATATCACAGACAAACAAATACCATTATTTAGTGTGTTTTTTGTTTTATTTATGTATTTATTTATTTTTAAACTAGCTGTATTTGCAGTTGCAGAGAATTTAACTACCCTGTTCCAGACGCACTTTTTTTTTTTTAAACCCTGACAATGTTCTTTCCTTGGTTTTGCTTGTGACTTGTCCCTGGTTTCTGAACTTGGAAACATGTCTGCTTTTGTATTTTTTTTTTTTTTTTAAATAATCAAACTAATGTGGCTGACAAAAGTGGCACAGGGTGCCACAGCAAAGAATTATTCAGCCTGCTGTGCAAATAACATCCACAGCTATCGTGTTTGCGCATGTAGGCAGAGTGCTGTTTTTAAAGTAATGCTGTAAATCAGTCGCTTATTAGGCCAATGACTAGGCCCCAGCTGGAAAACAGTCTTGCAATAGCAAATTAAGTCACTGTTACTTTTTTTTTTTTTTAATAAATAGTATACATTTACAATGAAATGAGGAACGAAGTTAAGAACTTGAGATCGAATTAAAATAAAGCTCAAATATTCAACACCATTGGTATGTGCAGATAATACAATCACATTTTTAATCTGGGTAGCTGTATCTGCTACAGAAGCTTGACTAATGGCACGCCATATAACACCTTCTATACACTAAGCCAGACGCTAGTAGTGGTTTAAGATCTTGAAACCCTCTACATCACAGGGGCTATGAAGCCTTAATATCAGTCAATGACCTGAGGGTACACCACCTCAGTGTGCCAAACATGAGTGGAATGGAATCCTGTTAAATGCTGCTTTGAGCTGGCGACACTGCTTCTTCACAGAGTACCCAGCAACCCCCTGTCGCGCTGTGTAATTGAAATCTGGAATCTCTACGCATCGCAAGGGCGAGCTCTGTCCTCAAGCTGGCTGGGGCTGTGATGTAAGCTTGTAATTTGTGGAGGAAGGTGGTCAGCACCAGCAGTACTAGTGTGTTGAGCAACAGAACACAATGTGCTACCCTTCCCCAGTGATGTATGACTGCATTATCTTTTACTGGCATAATGCATATCTGCACATAATTGTTGAGCAGCCTTTGGAAAGCAGTTACTGACTGATCTAAACCTTACTGAAATAGACATGGTTTTAGTACGCATCTTACTGTGTCCCCCCCCCCCCCCCTGGTCCTAGTTACAGTTTTAACAATACTGTAATTTGGGGGGGTGAGATATGGAATTAATTGCAGAGTATTGTGCTTTTCATCAGATTTGTAATGAGATTTTTTTTTTTTCTGCCACCTTGCAGGTTTTGTGTAGGAGACAAATTCTTCCTAAAGAACAACATGATCCTTTGTCAGATGGACTATGAGGAGGGGCAACTGAACGGAAGCTTTGAAACACAAGTTCAGTAGCCAGAGCCCCTTCCCACGTGCTGAAGCATTACTGGATAGATGTTCTGCTGCACTCCAAGTGAGGAGCGTCTGTCTGCTTGCCTGCAATACTTTTGACTCCGTATTGGTCCAGAAGGACTGTATTGTACATGTACGTTTTTTTTCTGTTTGTTTTTGTTCCCAACAATAAGCAGTTAGAAGTTAGATGTACAGTTGTGCCTGCTTAGCTGAGCACTGCATTGCCTCTATGTTTGTGATTTCATTTTTGTTTCCCTTTTTGGGTAGGGTTCCTGGGAGGGTCTGTACAGTCTGTTTTTCTGTATATAAACTGGAACATTTATTTTATGAAAATGTAATGCAATTTTATTACTAGTGTGAATTAAAGATTCTTAAATGTTTCCTGGGTTTTGACACTTATTTTGTTAATGCAATGTTTTATAATAGATAAATAAAAATTATTGCAGGTGTGCTACCTTTGGCAGCAAGTAAGGTCACTGTACAGTGCCCAGGAAGAAATGGTGGATTTTAAATAACTTTTTATTTTTCAATTTGTGTTGGCCCTTGTTTGGGGGGGGGGGACACTGAGAGCAATGTTTCAACATCTGCCCAAGACCACATCTCCTCCCTGTTTGGTCTCTGGTTGGGAGTTTTGAAATGAACTGGGCTTTTTATAAAAATGCTCCTGAAGCAGTCGGGTTCCAAACGTAACTGTGACTGCAACACTGACAGTTGTCATAATGACATGCAAAAAAAACATTTTAAATAATGTAGCTGAGCTGGAGCACAATGTCAGTGTGGTTAGCCAGTGTGCCTTCGTCGCCAAGACAATTCTCTACAAGCAATTGGAATGAAAACTCACATGCCCACACACAGTACATGTTTGTATTTTGTGTACTACAAAGTGCATTTATTTTTAGCAGTCAAATTCTCAGATTGCTAATTTGGGTTGCTGTTGTGTGGTTTTGTTTGTTTTTTCTCTCTACAATTCCTCGCTGCCCTCTTGGCTTCTTTGCTGGCTAATTATCTTTACCATGGTCACTGCATTCATTATGTGAAGAAAATGTTTGCACTGAATAATTTGAATTCTTCAGCAGGCATATTTTAGAAGGCCATAAATTCCTCAATCTAATAAAAATGTTATCTTGTTTGCTTAACATAGCTAACGCTTTTTCATGGTCAGAATTAATCGCTGTGTACTTGTGGCCAATGAGGCTGATTATAAGGCGATTCACAAGGTCACATGTTGTGGAGCCAACAAGGCAACATTCCAACTGCTGTGTAAGTTTGACATTGTCCCTCTCAACACCCTGTCCTTTTAAACCTCATTTGGCTGTGACTGCCAAATGAGGTGCCAGTAATGGTAATGCTTTTGTGTCAAACTTTTGCTCATTAAACTACTGTAATCTAAGGCAGACCCAGGGTACACATGATGGCATTTGCAATGCCAAGGGTCTAATGCAACAAGTGGTTTTCCAAAATAATGTCCCAGATGTAGAAGAACTAAACATACTTGGTATCTTGATTGCCCTATTAATGCATAGTTGGTATTGCAGCAAATAAGTGAAATTGTTGACCTTTAACTTGTGTATTGCAAATTGTTACAGAGAGACCATCATTCTGCTGCCAATTGTCAACGGTCAAACTGCTGCCCAGCCTATCACCCCACGCTGGCTGCGTGATGTCAATTAAATACATTTGTACACTAAGGCAAGGCCAGACCCATATTAAGTCAGATGTCAGGTGAACTCTTGGTATATACTGTGTTTTATCACAAGTGTTGTCTGTACTGACTGGCCAATGAAATAAGTGACGTGTGCTGGGGATTTTTCTTCCTCTCGAACTTCAATTTCTAACCTTCATTATATTGCCTGAGGAAAGAAATATTGTATGTGGTTCAAAATCCTACCGCTTGTAAGGCCTGTCATATGACACAATTTCATGAGTACATTTTCAGAGTCGAAGGAAAGGCCAGGAACAGAGCAAAATATGTTTCTCCTCAAAGATGCAATTTCTTACTTGCAACCTTTTGATTCACGGAAGACTGAATATTAATTGGGCACGTGTTAAAGTAAAACAACACACTTGTTTTACAGTACATCTGATAATATATTACTGAGTGCTCTCTCTCTCTCTCTATCTATATATATATATATATATCTATATATATATAGATATATATATATGCTAGTTCAGGTCTGCGGCCCAACATTAAAGGAAATATTAATGCCACTTCCATTTTCCAAACTGCCTCCTGGCGTGGGTGAAAAAAGAAATATAATCCTGCTTGAAATATGTCACGTACATTCTTTTTTTTGTCATCCTCCAGTGTACTCTTCTTAATGTTGAATTTCCATTCAGAACCAGAAATCTGGATTAGTTGAAATGACTGATACATTGAATTTTTATCTACATTCATGTCAAAAGCTGACTATTTCTGCAATCACCTTTATGGCATATAATAAATATTGCAGACATATTATGAATTTATTTCAGAGAATGTAGCATGGATTGTGCCTGGATTCTAGTAATGAAAATGACAAAGGTGTGTGTGTGTATATAATATAAATGCCTATAAACTTTCCCAAACAGCTTTGTTGAGTGGATCCATTTACTTAGACAATGTTTTAAGGTCTGGATGCTGAGCTCAGTTCAATACTCCCTCCCTCCCTGCATTGCAAATCACGTTTGACTTTGAAATGCTAATTTTGACGTTTAGCCAATGTGTGTGTGCTGCTTTGAAACATATCCTTTAAGCTGCTGCCAAGCCAGTAAAAGATACAGACCTTTATAATGAAGGATAAATGACTGAAATGAGATTATCATTTTTTCTTTTTTTTTTGGTTTTGTCAACCGTAAACAATATTACATATAAGTCTGTTTGCATGTTGCTGCTGCAGACCTCCGAGTTTGAATGGATTCTCTTGTTGATTTATACTGTGAACCTGAATTGGGACCGGGACAGCACCTGCATGTTTTCGCTAGATGTTAAACGGTGGGTCACACAAATCCCGGCAATGAGAACCTGATTTTTCAGCACTGGCTGTGTAAAATGTTCCAGGATTCCAATATACAATTCATTCCTCACCCAGGTTGGAAAGCATTAGGCTGTTTTAAGCAGCACCTATTTTAATTTTATATTGCAGTGATTAATGATTGTGTGTCATGCTTAATCTTGCACTTTGTCAAATAAGAAAACTATTGTACCAGCTACTGTATTTGTTATTAAATTTGATACCATTACTCATACATTTTATAGGATCAACCTAATCATTTACATAATGATATTAGTATATATATATATATATACACACACACACACACACACATCTCTATCATATTAAAAGAAATATACAATGTTAACTTAAACAATGTCATAACTCAGCCTTTGAGAAGCCATAATTCTAAAGCTACATACTGTATCTATACACTTATATGAAAAAGCAAAAAAACTAAACGTCTTCATATATATATATATATATATATATATATATATATATATATATATATATATATTACACACACACACACACACACACACACACACACAAACACAAAAGAAACACAAGGTCGAATGGATTTAATAAAATATTTTAAACATAGGTATCAAACAAAATCGCAGAAAATGTGAACAAAAATATAGATCAAAGAATCATACGTTTTCAGTATGAAACTTGACACACTATCAAAATGAAAACATTACAAAGTTAGTATCGGTATGACCTCCCTGAGCATTAACACAATCCTGGCAGCATTGACGCGTATACCGGATCAGCCTCTGGATAGACTGTGCTGTGCTGTGGGATGTTCTGCCACCCATCCTGTGCAGCTGCAGCCAGCTGGCGAAGGTTATCTGGTCACAGTTATCTCCTGTGGATGGCACTGGCGATTTAGTCCCACAGATGTTCTACTGGACTCATATCAGGAGAAAAAGCTGGCCACGGCAAGACCTTGACATTGTTTTCTTGAATTCGTGCAATTGTAATCCTAGCACTGTGTGGTCTTGCATTGTCCTGCTGGAAAATCCACACTTCCGGATTGGCTTGCAGGAACAGAAAAACTGTTGCCTCAAGGACTTTGTCAATGTATTGCTGAGGAGTAAGGTTACCCTCAATCTGTGTTAAAGGAGATTCCTCCCCACATCATCACACTTCCACCACCCCACCGGTTGGCTTGAACAATGCAACAGTTAACAGAACGCTCACCACGACGTGGTGGGCCGGAGTGGTGACGATCTGCCTTCCAGGTTCCAGAGCCGGTTTCCTGGATTCTCTGGACTAGTCTGCTGATTGTTGAAGCAGAACATCTCATTCTCCGGGCAACTTCTCATACAGACAGGCCACCTTCAATCATGCCGAGAGCAACCAGCCGATCTTTATTACTCAAGGCATGGTCGTATCTTTTGCTGTTCTTGCGTGAATTATAATCATGTCTTTTCGAATGGCTATTTATACAGATTCTTAAATCAACTCATTTTGGCAATTTTAGTGTCACACACCAAACTAGTAGAGAGCTGACAATAAACCAAACACTATTAACTGTGTGCACAAAAGTTAACCCTCCCGTTTTCCGCTCTCTCTCTCTCTCTCTCTCTACAGGTTCTTCTGGGATTCTGTGACACCAACCCCGACCCCCAGATGAATGTCCAAGGACCACAACACAGGTAAGGAAGCTTCAATTTTTATTGCAATGAATGTCCACATTAATCTTTATCAAAACAACAACTTACAGAATAAAATATAATCCCAACTAAAACATCTATCTAAAATAGCAATTTTTACTAACAATTGGATTAGGTTAACACTATCTAAAAACCAAGTTAAATTGTGCAAATAAGCAGGGAGGGTCCCAGTACTTCTCGATGTGAGAAGAGAGGCCGTAGCACACAAGGAATACAACCTTATAGTCCTCGTGTCCCGGCTTGTAGTCTCACTCCAGGCCGAAAATGGCCCATGTCCTCTTCGCTATAGATTAGCCCCACACAGACAGGCCCTGTCAAAACCCGGGGCCAGCTCTCCCCGTCCCGAACGCTGTCCCGCTGGTCACTGTCCAACTGGGGGTCATCCGAAAACCCCGGGCAACAAGCAAAAAGAACAAAACACATTTTGCATTTCTAACGATACTCCAGCAGGTTGTCTTATAGAAACCACCACAATAATTATGTACAATCGGTATAATGTTATTTGAAACACTTCATAATCCCTATATAGTAATAAAAATGGTTTCCATTCACACACTGAACAAGATTATTCTAGCCCTATGCACTTACCTTCAAGCTAGACAGGGTTCACCACTCAAACAAAAGTACTTCTGCTTCGTTGTAACTTCCCTTTATCTCTTTGTCCAACTTTTCTAGGTTCTTCCTGCAGTCTGTTCCTCCAGCGATTTCTCTCATTCACTTCTTGGTCTGGGTCCTCCAGCAACACAGTCTGCCCTGCTCTCTGCCTGCACTGTGCAGGCAGCACCCCCTTTATAGGACAGTTAGTAATATAATGAGGTAATGGGTAACAGGTGATGCAATTAGGTTCCTCAGAATGTCAATCAGTTCTACCATGTGGTCACCAGTGTACTAATAATAAATACAACAAAACAGTAAGCACACCAAGCAAAAACTGAACCTACTAAGTAATATAAAATAATAACAACCAAATAATCACAGCAAAATTATAACAAACAGTGCAAATCAATCAATCAATGAAAAGTGAAAAAGTGCAGTGCTCAATTTGGTCACTTATGACATTAACTCAACTGAAATACCAAACACTGAGCACCTGGTGTTTTTATGAAATCACATGACTTGAGCTCAGTATTTTGTTATCCTGAGGGACAATACTACTCAAATCAACAAACCTATCTGCTATTTAAAATGTAAGTAACATTATGTATGTGCCCAATGAGCTATTGATGTAAAACTGTTGTGTTTTCATTGTGCATCACACACACACACACCTTTTGTCAAGGAATACCATGTAGTAGTCATTTGTGCCATATAAAAAATATATATCTAGGGCCTACAGTATCAGCTATTTAGCCTGCTTTAGTTCGTTCATATTCTGTTTTTCTATTCTGTGGTTCAAAAAGAATAAATAGCACAAGCCACCTCCATTCAGGTAATCATCTTCCATTCGCAAGTTCTCATAGCACACTTCCATGATGGCTCCATATCCATCAACAGCCGTTCTTCAATGAGGCTCTTCCAAAAGAGCTAATAATCCAACCTGTTAAACAGTCCATGATCATTATGCTGTAAAAGTGTTTTGCATACAATCAATGTATAATTATTTAATTATTTAAAAGTAATTTATAACCCCAACTCCCCCCCCCAAGAAAAAACTTTATGTTTAAAAATAATCTAGATTGTAAGTCAAATTAATTTATACAAGTGCTGACATTGAAGTATTTTTCATATCTGTTGGGAACATTGGTACTATTATGGTTAGAAAATGTAATTATTGTAATCAGCCTTGAGTTCGAGGGCTGTGTTGTAGAAAACAGATCTGAACAATGAAAATGGACCTTGATAATGGAACAGCCTTGAATTCCACTTCATTTATCACACTAATGGATGTTGAGATGACCTCAATCAAAAATTTGTTTTGCAGTTTTCAGCAGAAGACGGGGGCCTTTTATATGTTAAAATAGTTGGTCAGATTAGCTTGTTATGAAACTATCTTGCTAATAACATTGCAGCAAAGGTTGGTGTAAAAATACTTTGGAATGAACCTTTTTTTGTTTCCATGGCCCTGGACTTGGCAATAAAATGCTTCTGTAATCAGCTTTTTGAAAATCTTATTTGCAGCTTGTTCAGTTTATTGTGATTCTTGGAATGAAAAATACAATTGGATTTCATTAGATTCACACTCTTCTTCCAGTAAAAAACAACAATGACCACCATTTTATATACGGTACTGCTTGTATGTTTATTTAAACATATATACCTTTTTACTTGAAATAACTGATAAGTATGTTTCATAATCAACCACTTCATCACACTATAAGATCACACACATAAAATAATACAGTGTGTGTGTTAGTGAACTTTATAGTGAAAGTGAATGTCCAGCATATATTGTATTGTTTGGTGTAACCTTTTGTTTTGGCCCTTGTGCCTTTTTCTTTGTGGCTTTTTGTTTAATAAATGTGTGCTTTTCCACTTTAAACTGCACCTTCAGTCTCTTAGTCTCTAATTCCTGCCGGTAACATCTTGGGCTGTGATGCTACCCTGTCACATGTGGTGTCAGAGTGGGATATTGCCCCTGGAGACTCAGAGCAGGACTAACCCCATCCCTGCCAACCTTACATTCCCACACACACACACTATTTACAGCAGCTGCCCTGCCACATACAGTAAAGCCATTGAACAAAACACACTAAGTTTTATGCCTCAATTTATTTACATAAAAAATCCTTAACACAGCCCTTGTCAAACCAGAACATCACCTGAAAACTGTTGCAGAAATGCTGTACTCGATGGCTCTACTACCAAGCCATGTGATTGCTAAGATAGAGCTTGTTCTGGGTTTACAATGTTCTTCTGATGTGTAAGTCAATATATCATCTTCATTAGACAGGGGTATCTGGACTGCTTCTCTCAAGAACCCCAAACACGGAGATCATTAGGCTCTTTGTGCCTTCTGTTTAGCCTTTTCAGTCGTGACTAAATTGCCTGATTTGAATTAAGAAAGGGAGGTTAAGAAGATGCAAAAACTGAACTGCATATCATATATGAGAGAGATTTCAGCCCTTGGTATGAAAAGTATCCCAAATCCCTCACTCAGTTTTGGGGGACATTAATATTACTAATATAAAAGAGCAAGAAGTTGTTTAATAGCACCATCTTCAGGTTAGAAATCACTGTTTTTGATGGTTTCCCTTAATGAATTAATTAAAAGAGAGGATTCTTCCTCTGAAGGCATTGTTATAAAACAGCATCTGCTACATAACCATTTACATGTTTTTCCGATAAGACTGCTCTAGCCTAATTGACACATGAGAAAAATGTATATAATATAAAAAAAACATAAGTCAGTTGTCTACCAGTCCTCCTTTGCAGACACTGCAGGTAGGTGGATACATTGTTTTAGGTCAAGGGTCTCAACAGTCCAACTAAAGGTCAGGAGTGAAAAGTGACAGTAGGGACAGGCAGAGGGACAACACTAATGTGCTACTCAATGGCTAGTGCTATGCACTATGACATCATTGAATTTCCTTTTCCATGTTTTTGGGCTCCTACCCAAATTCATCATTTCATCATCCTTTTACTATATTTTAAACATGCTTCATGCAACTCTCCAGGAAATAGAATTCAATTTACAACGTGACAGGGTTTTCCAAAGTTGTTTCTTCGATGACCTAGTCTGCCCAGGCTACTTACTGTGTCTCAGTGACAAATGTTAAATGAACATACTTAAGGTTACTCAAGGAAAGACACTTTCTTGGCAATGAAAAACGATACAGTTCTGTTCATTACAACTTAATTATGATTTAATTATTTGTACCATCTGACATCATAAAGACAAGACAGTCAAGAACCTGCCAGAAGTTGCCACTTTAACCTCAGTTAGGGAATTGGAAAACTAAAATGAGTACCAGCCTATGCTGACCTTAATCTCTAGACTTGCCTTAAACAGTCCTTTACACTAAATTGGCCTTTTCCCAAAAAAGTAATGACAGCTCCCTCCCTCAATGCGGTGGGTCTGCATGACAGACATGATGTACCCTTAATATGAACAGGCCCACTTTAGCATGTGACAGGGATGGAAATATGACTCCTACTGCATAGCAGTTTCACCCATTCCAAGTTTTACTACTAGCTTGATTACTCACAGTGTACAGGTGAAAAGCTCAGGTGTGTCTTATTAAATGCCTAGTAAATCCAGGAATGGATCAAACTGCTATGCAATGGGAGTCTTATTTCCTTCGCTGTGTATAAAATATTGGTCCATACCAAGTAAATCCATTACTTTTGAGAGACACATTTCTGTAAATAATAAATACAATTAAATGGTATAAAACTATGAATACAATGATCCCTTTCTGAAAATTTCTAGGTGCCACTGTATGGTAATCATGAGAGCCAATAATGTGTGACATCAAATTAAACACCAATAACACGCCAACATTAGAAAAGTAAGCCCTTGAATGCTTCCATTCTACTCCTGCTGCCTTTAGAACCACATCACTCTTTCTAAATGGTCACAGTTTCTTAGATTTCTCAAAGTACAACATGTTCACCCTAATAACATGCTTTAAACCTGTCCATCTCCAACAGTTCAGAGTTTTTAAAGTGGTTGTTTCAATAAGAGTTGAACACTCATACAGCTGTGCGCCTTCAAATAAAATTGATTCCAGTAAAAACCTGCCCTGAAACCTATCAGAGCTAAAGGCTTTTAAAGGTCACACACATAATAAGTTCCAGGGGTCTCAGTCCAGTAATGGTCCTTTTCTGTAGTAAGGAATGGGCTGCTATGTAGAAATAATTGAGTAATCTGTGGACCATTCAATTCAATAATCAGCCAGGCTAGTAGCGTTTATGAACTGGTGACTGTTGTTGAATTCAACTGGCAGGGCTCCATACAAAACTAAAGCTTACCCGCTCTATCTCAGTGACATTTAGAGCTTACCTGCAAGGCTGAATCTTCCAAGCTAGTGTCAGCATTTCAGCCAAAAAAAAAAATATATATTTTCTATATGAAAACCTGCACTGCATTTGAAGAGTACACTGGTAAGTTCCTTTTTACTGGTAATTGTTACTTACTCATACCATGACGCATTCATTTTTAATTGGGATTTAATAAGGAAATAAGCCACATATCCAATTAGACCTGTATTATAAAGATTGATTCAAATAAAAACGTATCAATTTACTGCGTTACAATCGACCTCAATTAGTAAGCAGTCCTGTTAGTTCAATGAACCCAAATGGATTTTGTAAAAAAAAAGTTTTAGAACTATTTAAATACTTTTAAGAATGATCTGCTCCATAGTTTAGTTTTAGGAAATAGTTTTCATGATTTTTCTTTATTCAAGACAAAAAAAACAAAATGTCATCTGTTAAGACTGTTTAAATTGACTCTTAAAAACGGCAGCTTAATTCACCCACGTCGATTAATGAAGATCGTATTTCAGAGATGACAAATTAATTAAGCTCATTCAGTCTCCACATAAATGATGCAGTTTTACAAATCATGTCATCAACTTTAGAATCGTATTATTGATGATTATCGCATTCCAAAAAACTGTTAGTACACATGAGGATGGGGGGAAATTCATTTTTCACTAGAATGCTTATGGAATGATGATATCTGTAATGCCTTTGCATCCATTTTTTGTGTGCAAATGAGTTTCCTCCACCTCACTGCTAGGTGCAAGACAGCAACGCAGGGATGGCCTCTACAGAAGACAAATGTTTACGGCACCAAACAATTTCTATCAGCTGATTCTAGGCCTGTTTAGAAACTGAAAAAACTATTATATATGCTACAAGGACAACTAACACAGCCTAATTATACAAAAGTGAAGTCTGTTCTTTAACTGACTTTCATGATCCTGTTCTTAAATATATGTAGGGGTCCCCAAGTGGTTTGCCTGGTAAAGACAAGAGTGCATGCAGGGTTCTAGAGATTCCACAGGGAGCTGGCCCCCTCCCGGTGCCACGCTAACCTTCAGTTCCTCTGGATTGTTGTGGGAACATACTTGGACATTCTAAATTAGGGATAAAATTGAGGATATAATTAAATAAATAAATAAATATGTGGGAACCAAGCAAATTCCTTGAACAGCTATAGCTATAAATTAGACTTGGCACTGTTTTATTTTATTTTTTCTTTTGGATGTACACAAAAGGTTTAAATGATTAAAAAAAAAATCATCATTTAACTCAATTAACCTTTTTGCGTACTTCCTAATTAATTGTTATTTAATTTTTGTACACTGCAGTTATACCGCCTTTGAAACACATATACACACACACACACACACACACACACACACACACACACATATATATATATATATATATAAATAAAAGGTAAGAAAAAATATATCCTTTAGAAAAACCATATGTTCTAGTATAGCTTTTGGCTATATTGCACTGAATTGTATTCTAAAGAAGTCTCCTCTCCTGTCTTACTCCAGTGCTGCCAGACGTGTGTGCTTGTTTTTGATGAGCACTTCATTGTCCACTTGGGACCGAGAAGGGGGTTAAAACTAATTTCACTGGTGACTGAGGCAATACTTGGAATCAAGTTCCCTAAACAGAATAAAATAACTTTAGTAAGCATGTGTGCTACTTTGTTGTTCCAAAGTGAAGATATATTAGTATTGTGTGCCAAATTCTGAAACTTTCCTTCCTTTTGGTGACAGGCTTTATGAGGCTAATGCAGTTTGTGATATATAGCATAATAACTGGTTCCATGTCTGTAGGGCTTCCCTCTTAATATTGTGTGCCTGGTGTATCAGGCCAAATTATTGTAATGAGCCAAATTTTCCATATAACAGCAATATGAGTTCATTAATTATACTGGTGAAGTAACCTGCAGAAAGGGATGCTTTTATTTTGAAAATTGGATTTTAGACATAAATACAATTAAGTTAATAAAACCTGCAGATAGCTTAAATGAAATAATAATTAAATTTTGGTTATCAAAAGGTTATCTTATTACCTTTTTCTCCTTTTTTTTTGCTTTTGAAGAATAACTGCGTGCTTTGGAATGAGCTTTGCAATAATTCACATTTACGTGTCTAAACAGGGCGATTTAAATTCAAGAGCAGTTGAAATCTGCCATTTCATGTTATGCAAAAAGACTGAAATGCACAAGTTTTTTGTGTTGTTACTAATGAGGTTAAACTTTTTGTATTATTATTATTTATTGTTATTTGCTGCGTGAATCTCATATCTGCTTCTAGAAAATTAGAGGCTGTATCTCAATGTCAGTAAAAGAATGTTAATAAATAATGATCTACAAATGTTGCAATAATTGCTAACCAGAATCATAGAGCCCTAAAGGCATTTTTAAAAAAAAACATAAGCTTAATTTGTGGAGCATAAACCAAGAACCAAGTGATTATATATGATTATATCTATCTATCTATCTATCTATCTATCTATATATATAAATACATACATACATACATAAATAAATAAATAAATAAATAAATAAATAAATAAATAAATAAATAATCTAAGGTGCTGCACTGTATATCCTGAATTAAAGTAAAAAACAAACAGACAACCACAGAAACTAAGATTTGCATCACAGTGACAGGAGGGCCAGTAGGGACACACTAATATTTTAAAGCCTTGGTTTGGCTCCATATATTTCCAATATATAAAAGGCTTGACTTCACATGAAAGAGTAATATCAATACAACTAATTACAAATCCAAGTGAACTTGCACACATATCCTATTAATGCAGTGTCACGGGAACAGTTACAGAAAGCTGAAAATGTAATATGCAACAAAAAATATCCTGCAATTACAAGATTTTTAAACAGTGCATTTACCATAATATAAAAAAATATTTTGAGAATGTCTGCTTGCTATATACAGGTTGTGCAGTATGGTGTTTTTGATACATTAGGATGAAAGAGGTGAGCGTTAAAAAATGAATGAAACCCAAGGCAGCTCAGTCATGCGGTTTATACACAGGCTGCGTGTTATAGATGAAACATTACTTTAGATATTTACATTTCACGTTACAATGGCTTTTGCTGGAAGTGTGTCGTCCCTTTTCATGGTACTGCTAATGGAACTCAACAGCGGTATAGCATACTGATTGTCTGTAATGCTGAAGCTGTTAGTATTGCCTGACCTTTAATATACATACCCAATTGTGTCACAAAAACACAAAGAAAAGTTTCTATACACATTACTGTACAACGTTGATACTGTGCAGCTATGACTATCCCAAAATTATAGGCGGTGAAAAACTTTTGGTAAAGTAAAAATATCGCAAAAGTCTACTCAAAGCCATAATAGTAATACAGTATTTCATGTTAGATTTTGAAATGTCACATTTTTCAATTTTAGTCAGTTTTCAGTTAAGTATTTGGAAAACTACAAAGCAGTATGTAATTCAATATGTTAATGCAAAATTATTCAGCAGGTTTTGTTTGACTTTATGAAGCAACATTTGTTAATTCTACAGGGTGATGCAAAACTTTTGTCCATAGCTGTACATGAACTAGAAATATAATATATTGAAGACATACAGTTTGATTATCTGACCCACAAAACCATCGTACCTGACATAATCTTGCTTTTTTTTACATGGGCATCTGCCAACACATTAATTACCCATTGAGTATTTTCAAATTGAAACCACCGTATCTTTATCAATTGATTATGAAGTCTTTCAACCACTCCAGCGTCCACATCGGAACCTTATGCAAATTATGCAGCTAACCGTATCCCAGTTGATTATTGTTTTGTAATTCAATACTCCTCTCAATGTATGTTATCCCATGTATTTAGAAACAAAATATAGGGAGCTGTTTAAAAATATAATTATTTTTGGTTTTGTCTTGTTGATGAATTACAAACATATGCAGAAGGAGAAGAAAAAAGAAGACGGTCCCCGCCCCTCAGAAAACAACTAAATCATTTTCCTGGTTGCCATGGCGCGCGCGCACACACACACACACACACACACACAAGATGCTGGCAGCTACAAAGTTTCAATTATACAAAGTGCAAAAAATAATTAAAAAAAACAATAGCACTTGAAAAAAATTGCCCCTTCAGAAATTGCATGGAACAATAAATCTGTTAATTAGCTCATTAATATTCAGTTGGGGTCAGTGGACTTAACAGAACCTTTTTTTTTCTTTTTTTTAGAGGCCAGGGAAATATTTAACGCACAGCCTTACGTCTGCCTATTCCTATTATCAACTATGTACAGGCAGCCCTTATCTAGCCGCCAGATGTCTCAGAACAATGCAGTGTTATTATCAGGCTACTGCAGCGTGTGTGACTTGTAACTGGTGTGTGTCGGAGACAGTGAAGTATAGGTACTGGAGCATTTAGTGTAATTGATATGTGTTTTTTTCTGCATTGTTTTGGCCTGTTTGTTTGCACTGCTGGTATTCATGGCAAAAAGAAGAGTGGAAGATTGATTTTCACTGCTGCCATTTTCCCCCGCCACAGGTCACAGATAACTTGTCAATGCAATATTCTGACCAGCGCAAAATGCGTCAAGGCTAAAACCTGACAGTACTCGAGAAAAGAAAGTTCGTCTTTGTAAATATAACCCCACACTCTACCATTGCCTTCAGCTTATACACGGGTGTTTTATTCAACAAGTGAAAAAAGTTGACCAGCAAGAGAGCAGTCATCAAAATGGACTTTGACTACTGTCTTTGTTTACTCAGTTACTCTATATGAAGTTACTGGAAGGTACCATAGCTATTCCATTACCAAAAACCGGCGTATGAGTATATATATATATATATATATATATATATATATATATATATATATATATATATATACTGCACCACACCATGACCATTTTTTCAAGGAAGATGCAGAGGTTTAACAAAACATAGCTACAGTAGTTGCCCAAACTCTAAGGCGCAGGACAGCAAAGATGGCCCTGGGTATATCTGACAAGTCTGCAAGGTTTTTAAATTGTTCTGGTGGGATACATGGCCATGCTGTTTGGGGAAAATGGGCTGAAGTCTAGACTCCAGAAAGGCCCACACTATAACGATTCTTTTGGATATAGAAGCTGCTAACAGCGGAGCACCTAAGCCCTGTAAGTCAGACATGCAACAGAATACATGTTGTGGATTCCGTTTGCATAACATTTCTTTTTGTCCAGCCTGTGAAACATAAAGAGCAAAAATACAGTTTAAAATATTATCTTAAAAGTTGTCTCTGTAGACAGATGGTCTAAATGATTTAATCATGTAGTGGTCATTAAAGGAAGGTAGTCATTTTATACAGTAAAGACTGAATACAAATTTGTCTGTATCTTTTCCTTTGTTGAGCATGCAGTTATTGTCTGCCAACATTTTGATGTGGGTACAGCTTTACTGAATTTGAAGCGAGTTAATAATGACAACATTAATACAGGTTCTCTTTGTTCTCCAGCTACCTTTCTTTAATATTGTCTCAACAGAACAATTCCTACAGAGGAAGGAGGGAAGAGAGACTTCAAAGTGAATATCTACCTTATTTTCTTAAAGAAGACCGTTTTAGTGCAGGAATGTAAAGGAAGCATTCTATAAGGGAAATACTGAATACCAATAATGTTTTAGGGATTGATACATTTTGTTCACATTTTTGTAACCCACCCCCCCCCCCCCCAAGTCTTTACAGCACAGCAAGTGCTCATTGTCCACTACAAATAATTATTTTAATTTGACTTTCATTTTAAGAGCAATTCTCTTTTAAAACACCACACTCTGCTGCAATATGGGCAGCAGTGTGGAGTAGTGGTTAGGGCTCTGGACTCTTGACCGGAGGGTTGTGGGTTCAATCCCAGGTGGGGTACACTGCTGCTGTACCCTTGAGCAAGGTACTTTACCTCCAAATTGCTCCAGTAAAAACCCAACTGTATAAATGGGTAATTGTATGTAAAAATAATGTGTAAAAAATAATGTAATTGTATGTAAAAATAATGTGATATCTTGTAACAATTGTAAGTCGCCCTGGATAAGGGCGTCTGCTAAGAAATTAATAATAATAATAATAATAATATGGTAGTATTGTGCTGTACAGAATACAATAACACCTCAGAGAGATTGGGCTTTTAGCCACTGTAGTCATGATTCGTTTCTCTAAATCTATATAATTGAATGCTGTATTTGTGCACACAACTTTAACAATTGCTGTAAACACGCAAATAAAGGACCTCTCTCTTCCCCCCTCCCCCAACCATAAAATAACAAAATGTTGCCAATATTATTTATTCACTAGCTGAAGCAGATCAGTTTGAGCGATTATCTGATAAATGAAAAGGTCAAAAATAATTTTCCCAGGTTCTGGGTGGCTGAGTAAGCCATTGCCTTTCGCCCTTGGGTGACCAGGGTTTAAATGAAGTTACGCGTTTCTGAAAGTGGCTGATCTGTCTGCCTGTGTGTTGGTCTGACTGTCAAAAAATAAACACAACTTCAAACTCCTTGAGATTATTTTTTTTAGTAAGCAGTGGCTGACTATAGTTTTCTCTGTAGAACTGCCTTTGTGTATACAGATGGAAATGATATTATTGTATAGTACTGTGCACATACTGTTCTTATACATTTTATTGCTTGAATATATGTTTCTAAGAATGCTTTTATAACAAGCGATACTTGTTGGGTTGTTCGAAAGTGTATTTATTCTCACAATGATGAGGCGAACAAAACACTGTCTGTTAATATATCCATGAGCATAATCAATGGGGTGGTTTACAGAGTTAACCCCCACCCCCCTTAGTTTTGATTTAGGCTTTTCTATTGATTAAACTTGTCTATTTAATTGTAACTGTCATTGCTGCTTTTTTTTCCCCTCTGCTCCAATATTTACAAACAGATGCAGAGTCTTCTCATTTTTCACATACGGTGAAACAGCAAAACACCACAGTGTGCTTTTTTCTCTGCTTGAAGTAAAGACTTTATGGATTTGTTTTACAGAGATAAAAGCTGCAGTGTTTGTTCTAAACTGTCTGTGTATTGACAACGTTCTGTGCGCACAGCAAGATTGTTTCAAGGAACATTATCCTCTTAGTTGGATATTTGGGACTGTATGCTGGAGGCGAAGGACTAAGAGAGACATATTTTCAAAAAAAAACAGCACTTTGATTTGTTGGAAAGGTAAACCCTGCCAGCAAATATAAGACATTTAATATTTCTGACCTGTCTGCAGCCTGTCTGCCAGCTCTTAGAAGACACAATCTTGGGCCTCGATAGTAAAACTTACAGTACTGCATGTTATTTGTCCTGAAATCGTCTGCACCTCTTTAACACCTATTCCCTGTTATTAACCAGACATGAGGTGAAATGACCTATGAAAGTGAAATAGTTACAGACTACCTAAAAATAAGGCATGCAATCTGAAAACTTTCACTAGTATGCTAATCTACAGTACATAGCAAATTGTATGACAGGTATCATTTGTGGGATAATTTCATTAGCTATAATTGCTTTAAATGTCTTGTTCTAATAATAATAATAATAATAATAATAATAATAATAATAATAATAATAATAATAATAATAAAGCTTACTTGTGTTGAATAAAGGAAAGTGTCCCCTATTCATTTAATACTGTATTATTATTATTATTATTATTATTATTATTATTATTATTATTATTATTATTATTATTATTATTATTAATTAGCAGCAGTCCATTGGGACACACAGTTAAACACTTTATACTTTACCTGCGTGTTTTCCATGTGTTGGCTTTTGAGAATGACAGAACTCTTACATATCAGCCCACTGAATGGAACAGAGAAAGACACTACAGATACAATTCAAAGAGAATAAATGGCATCTCTCAAGGGGCTTAGAGGAGATATTTACTGGGTTTCGACACACCTCATTATGAGATTCTACCTAATGAAATGATTGCTACTGGAGGCGTGTATAGTACACCTCAGAGCTGGATTCAGACAGGAACATTCAAAAGAGTAAAATAATAATGTAGTTATTGAAGGAGTAAGAAAATGCAATGATAAAATGAATGTTTCTTGAGCATGCAGAACTTCTGCAATATTATGCTTAGTCTAGTTAAGAAATAATGTGTTCAAAGTCTTTAAATCTGATCTAGTCAAGTTATTGTTGCTGTACAGCAGGCCAACAAACACCAGAGGCACCTTGAATTAGACACTACTTAGGGAGCCTCAATGTTCAGTCCCTTTGATGGTCACTTAATTTTGGTTTCACTGTACAATAGTAGGAAAAGGTATTTACAACATCATGGTATGCAGTATTTTGTATTGAATACATCCCTTAGTTTTTGGTCTCAATTAAAGTTTGAACTCTGGTACACTGATTGGCAAATCTGCTTCACACGTTGCATTGAATCTAAACAGGGTGTCCTGTAATCATTCATAGGCAATATCATATATAATGCATAACAGTTAAATGGGGCCTGTCCCTGCGTGCCTCATCCCGATCATCATCACCACGACATGGCTGGCAACATGCAGACTCTCCTCCCCTCTCCGGCCCAGAGGGAAGCCAGTCGCTAAACCCATCAGCGAGGAAAGCGGTCCCCTGCTGTGAGCAATTGGGATTTGAAAACTTAAACACTTCTATAGCACCAATTCCAGCATGACCAGCAGTGCAGGGACTTAAACTGGCTACCTTTTGATCAGGAGGTCAACACAATAAAAAAAAGAATACTGCTGGACGATACACTAAACTTTTCCTCAAACACTGGTGTCAACACTTCTGTTGCTACACTGACTTTTCTCAAAACTAGGATTTCTGTAAACGACCAAGGTGAAATGGAATATATCTCATTAAGACTGACAGCATCGTGTTCAATAATAAAGCGAGCTACAGAGGAACAAGGGAACAAAACCTCACCTTACAGAAATCCACCGGAGAAATACAAGAGTTGTCATTTAGTACTTGCGAACAGATCCAGAAATATTGTAAAACAAAACTGTATTCACAATCTAGCTAACCACAGACGTTACAGGCTCTCTTGGAAATGCAAAACCACAGAAGTTACAGCTTTTTATGGAAACACAATGAAAATGATTTTGGGACAGGTATGTAATCGTGGTGATACAAAAATGGATGCTGTTAATTCAAGCAAAATACTAATGTGTTATATACAGTGCTTAAGAAATAAAGACCATGACAATGGCTTACTGGTGATATATTTTCTACACTAGAAGAGCAGCAGCTTTCATTTAGATGCATCCCCACCTTGATTCTTGGGGAGCTTTATGTTATCTTCAATACTAAAACCTCCAAAAACGATTATACTACAAACCTGTTAGGCCACACTGTCAAATAGAGTGACATACCCTTTCATTTTCTATCAGACACTTACACTGCTTGACACACAAACGTATTATTTTCCACAGTGAAAAGAATGGTGCCAACTCAAAGCTTACTAATGAAAAGCAGGCACAATCGCATGATGTCAGGTGAGCAGAGGTGCATACAGTCTAAGTTTAAACAGTGAGGCAGTATTATTCCCCATTTTAATGACCTTAATCTAAATACCGCATTACACACAATTGTAGATTCATATTGAATATAAACTAAATGAAAACGCATGGCTTATTGAGGAATAAGCACATACGTCTGTGTTAATCACTTTATAAAAATAAGATTACCCTAGTACCTTGTTTTTTTATTTTATTTTGTTTTCACTGCAGGTGCTTTAAGCTAAAAGCAGTTGTTTATGCTATTTTGACAAAATGTTTTTTAGAGTGTGTCGCGCTACATGAAGTGGCTGAAAACCGGGACTTTTTAAACAACCAAGATTATTACTGCATGTGTAACCGGGATAACTGCATAAACTTTAGGGTAGGGATTAATTGAGGGGATTTTAATCCCACCAAAGTTTAATTTGGTTTATGCAGGGAGAAGGTTCCTGAAGCGGGTCCTCCTTTTTAGTTGGAGAAGTGCTCGGTCCGAGCTTGGCCACCTTTTGGTTTATTAGCTGTTTTACCCACTGTGTTTCGTTTAGCATTTCTGTAATTATGTACACTGTGTTTGTGTATGTTCTCCCGCACTAGTGGTGGCCACCAACCACTGCAACTTCCTGCAACCCCTTGTAAATAAATAAAACCTGAGCGGCGTTTCAACTAACCCTCTGTCTCTCTTTCGTCTCTTAGTGGATACCCACACAATGACAGAACACCCGTTACACCAGCATTTCTGTATGTGTAATTTACAGCTACGGCCAAAAGTTTTGCATCACCCTTACTTCATAAACCTGCTGAATAATGTTATGTTAACTTATTGAATTACATACCACTTTGTAGTTTTCTATAAACTTAATGAAAAACTTAAAAAATGTGACATTTGCAAAATCGAACATGGAATACTGTACTATTATTATGGCTTCCGGTAGACTTTTGCGATATCATATTGTAGATTTTTTTTTATGTCTCAATCCTAAAATTCTAGGTGATGCCAAAAATGTGGCCATAGCTGTACCTTTCTTACATCATAACAGTCAAACAGCCATTAATAATAATAATAATAATAATTCAAAAAATATGTCTTCTAACTAATAAAATGTTTTGTCTCTTTCTATAACTATAAGCATATGAAAACAATGTGGTATTTTTGAAAGAAAAAAACTAACATATACTTGGCCATGTGTTTCACAATTCAGACCTTACACCTGCATGCTATACAGTAAATGGTGTTAACTCATTTTTTATGGTTCAAAACATTAAATAATTGCAGATGTAGTCTCCCCTTACTGTAACATGCAACTTGCACTGTTCTAGTTTTAGCTTGCCACTTCATTGTTGTGCTGTATCTTACAAATGAGCAATGGTAAAGCTTTGAGATCCAAATGTAGCAGTGAAGCCCTTAGGATGTTAACACAGCTTGTAAAGGGAGGCAGTGATGCAGAACTGGTGATATGCACTACATGTTATCACTTACACTACCATGTGTGGTAGAAATGGGCAAATCCCAATCTCATAGCCACAGCTGGGGCCCCTTCGGGGGGTCTCATTGAGATATTCTGGCACCAGTTCTGTAGAAAATCTCAACCCTGTTTCTTAATCCTCTGCGCTGGCGTTCCTGCTAAGGAACTAGGGCAAGTAAACACCGAAGGGAAGCCATTTTGACAGGACAAAAATGTAAATTAGTGTATTAAATACAATCAAAACTGTAGCCCCTCCCGGAGGTTATAAAGATTTTCCATCCTGTTAAAAAGATTATCAGTTAATCCAAAATGTGCAGGAACATGAAACAAAAATGTGGAGGTCTTTTCATCTATTTATTTGTTTGCTTACGCATTAATCCGCTGGAACGCCACATTTTTCCTTCATTTTTCTAAGCATGTGTAAATGTTTTCTATCCATTAAATAGGAGCTGAAATTTTCAATGGATAGCGTGCAAAAATATTAATTGTAAAGGCCATTATTTGGTGTCCATGAGGCTGCATCAGTTTAGCCACTCCATCCTCGATTTGCATACAAAAAGCTTTATTTTGGCAATCAATGAAAGTGCTTCACTGTATTTGTGGCTTATCACATGCTTGCAGGAAATGGATTCCTTAGCCATCTCGTTAAATGCTGTTGATGCATAACAATTTGAAACATGGCACAAGCTGGAATGACATTTAAAGATGCCTTCACTTAATTATATTTTGCAAATGTTTGGTTGTTTGTCCTTAGGGATAAAGTGCTTCCACTACAAAGTTAACTTGTTAATAATTCAAAAAGAATCTTTCTTTTGTGAAGCACTAATCGTTATCTCATACTCATACTGGTTAAGGGCATTCAAGGTGCCTTCTGTAAATGTGGGAATCGTGTTGGTATTCATCTGCTGTGCGTTTTAACTTTAAATTGAGAATGCATGCCGTGAACTCTAATATAACCAAGGTTGTTTTTTTTGGCGCAGAAGGGCAAAGCAACGTTTCTTCATTTCAGTTGTAAAATTGTAAACCTGGTAGACTGAACCAAGCAGACTAAGACTTTTGAACCTTTGCAGGCAAATAAGTTAAATACAACCTGAAAATAAAATGCTTTACCTTTTCATTTTCACAAAGCAAAACATTAAGGAAATACTCAAAAACTGAAGCCTATCCACACCATGGTGCAATTTATTATTATTATTTATTTCTTGGCAGACGCCCTTATCCAGGGCGACTTATAATTGTTACAAGATATCACATTATACATTATTTCACATTATACAGATATCACATTATTCTTACATACAATTACCCATTTATACAGTTGGGTTTTTACTGGAGCAATCTAGGTAAAGTACCTTGCTCAAGGGTACAACAGCAGTGTCCCCTACTGGGGATTGAACCCACACTCCTCTGGTCAAGAGTCCAGAGCCCTAACCACTACTCCACACTGCTGCTCAAAAATGCAGTGTCCTATAGTTGTGCTGCTTTCTTTAAAATATAATCCCTACTGTAGGTATATACAAGTGTATATTTACTAAATCTTAAATCATAACCTAATATTGCTTTCTCCCCTGGTTGTTTAAGCAGCAGGTAGGGATAACAGTATACTAACTAGCATTTTTTTTTTTAGGATACTACTAACCTCATCTTTTAGATGTGTTTATTCAGATCTTGTATATCCCACCACTGTGCATTTTCAAGCAAATGTTTGGCTCTTTTTTCAACATATTTGGAAGCCCTGCAATTAAATGCTGGCTATGTGTGAGGAGGAATTATTCAAAGGGATCGTGATGTTGAAGTCATACAACAGAGTGTTAATTCATGTGGAGCTAATCATGAAGCTGGAGTTCAGTGATATCATTGTCCAAAACCTGCCAGGAGGTAAACATTTTTTCAATGTGGCGTACACAATTCTGCTCCAAGTTTCACATGTTGCATGCTGTAATACTCTGTGAAGCAAAACCATTTCACGAATCACACAGTATGCTTTATGTTTTATGTCTCTCTTAGTTTCAGCACATTTTTGTTCTGTACATGTGCTACATCACTAATATCCTTGATTTTATAAGCATGCCTCAAAACATTGGTAGCATTAATAAGGCTAATCTTTTCTTCATAATGGCAATACAACATCAAAGAGCAAGAATATTGAGATTGCTTTTATCTGCACCACCACAAAGATTTCAGGCACTGGAATATGGGCCTCATTTGACTTTTCGTTTACATTGCACAATAAATGCCTGCTGCTTCCAATTTTCATGCCCCCTTTGTCACTTCATAACGTTCAAAGTTAACTAAAATGTAATAAAGGTGGTTGCTTTTTACAGAATATCCCATCAGATGTTTCAAAACAAACCTATTCTTTATTTACTACTGTACTTGTTTATTCAGACTTGCAATCTTACATGCACAATCAAATTATGTTTTCGACTAGACACAGCTACAGTAGCAGCAACAGTGTTAAGGCTGGCTTCCCTTTATTTTTAAATACAGTCACCACTCAGATAACCATTACCCAGATACATGTCAGTCACATTTTACCGCCATTGTATTAAGAATAAAATCATTCCCCATTATATATATGTAACAAATTAACGTACTTACCCGTCACACACGATTTCCTGTCACCAGTTTTCTGATACAAAGCCCATCTCTTCAATGTTACAATGTATCTGTTTATCCGTCACAGCCCACGTTTTTTTTGTTGTTGTTTTTTCTCGCATTCAAAATCAGTCTGTCTTTATTGTGCAGTTACACAGCGCTTCCTCCAATTTCACATGACCAAAATACAGCAAAAACAAAGCAAATGAGGCAAGTTATGGTAATGTAAAAGTTAATCATTAAACAGTTTTAGATACTGTGATGCATTTTTTTTTAAATCTGTGATCTTTAGTAGCTTTTGTGCATTTTTATTTGCAAGTGAACTGTGACACTAGGGCCTTATCGAGCACTATATTCTGCAATTTGGATACTGTTTTAATTCTGGAAACTGGTGTTGTTTTTTTCATCTTTTGCTAAATTGTATTGCCTTTTACGTTTTACGCAGTTCTGTGCATGGATAACATTTTGATTTCATTTTGCTGTTGGGTCGTTAATTGGGAATTTTACATATTGCTACATTACATACCAGAATTAAAAGTAAGTAATGTATTACAGGCCACGTGTCCACAGTTGTCTCTTTTGGCAAGTGATATTTTCAGAATCATACCGTTCTGAATTAAAATACTACTTCTGTTGAAAATATAGTACTGTACCAACAAAACCAACTACAGTATATTTAAATGGAAGCCTACTTATTTTAAAACACAGTCCTTTCGGCTGTGTATTTTTGACATTGTATCTTTTTTGTGTTTTCTGAAAGAAAACCGGCCAAAATGAAATAATCTGATTATGTGTCACACTTGTTTAAGCATCACTGAAATAAAAATGTCATAGGGTCGGCTATGTAAGTGCTGACTAAGATAATTGTCTACTGGCTGGTGCTAAAATAGCTGGCACTAACATATGGCCACCCCGAATTATTATTTTTTTTTTAAATGTTTGACCCATTTAGAAACTTGCTTTTCAATAGTGTACTGGACCTTTGTCTTCCTGCCATGTTTCAGGATGTTTTGTGAAAATGTACTCAGGTTATTCTAGTAATGTCATTAGTGGTAATGGACGACACGTTAATGACAATATTGACTAATTTGTTTGAGTGGCTAATTAAACAGCTTTCTGACAGCTGTAGTGGACCTAAACAGTTACATGTTCTCAGAAACCATCATAACTGACACCTCAGTAAGGCTGAAGAGCAAGCTTCAAAAGTAAAGTCGGCACTTCCCCAGAGGTTGGTCCTTCCAGGGAAGGGTTGAAGGAAACAGCAGAGTGAGGGGTCTTCATGCTGCTATTGCTTTACCTGGTTTAGTACGTGGATAATAAGAGGACCAGAATCATGAATCTAGCACCTTGTAAGTATGTACAGGTGCACTCCACTTACAATGGACTCCAAGGGACAACGGAAATCAGTACTTTATAAACGAAATACGTAGTAAACACAATGCGAACATAAGTACCTTAAATATAAACAATACAAGAAAGCTTAACTGCCAAAGAACGGGAGTTTATTGTTTACACAAAACACGCTCCTGTGGGCCATACAATGTAATAAGTAGTACCATTTTACAAATTTATATTTTCGCTAACGAAATTAACATTGTATATGTTATACGTTTCAAACTGTACAATGGCTGTGCCAACAAAAACATAGAATAAAAGTAGACAGCAACTATTTTTCCTGCCCGATGTCACCAATGCCACCACGACTGTCATTTACTGTCCCGGATGTACCTTATTTGTTCAAAATATCTACCTGTGCAACAGGAAAACTGTACCTAATAAAACTGTTCAGGAAAACTGTACGTATGAAACAGCATATACGTTATAAACAAGTCAGTTTTAACCAGAGTAATTCACCATTAAAACCCATGTTGTTTGGCAGGGACATGCCTGCTCAATACGCTGTAAACGGAACTCCGTTTTAACAGGATCCGTTATAAGTGGAGTGCACCTGTATTACAGATTGTATAGCCTTGAGCAGGGGCTTTTCACTAGCCCCTAACTAGCCTTTGTAAGAACTTTGAAGTTCTTGGCTCTTTGGGTTAGTGATCTAGTCCTGTGAGTCTTTCTGATCTGCGTGCTAGATCCTTTTTGGACAATTGTGCTGATAAAGCCAGGTCGAATATGATTCAATGCTCAGCAGCTGCCCAGTTAGTCAAACAATGCTAAGCTATCTGCAAAGATGAAAGAGCTCCCTGGCCAAAGTGAGAGAGCATGTTGTCGCATCACAAAGAACACCCCAATCCCAATGTACACTTCATATTCTATTGCAAAGTTGAATGTAGTAGAATTTGGCAAAAAGTCTATGACACTTTTAATATGAGCTATAATTTCTTTACAATTGATTGGGTTTAAAGTCAGGGTAGCTTTAGACAATTTAAAACTGAATTCCCCTTCCCAATTTACCATGTACAATGATATTAAGCATATGGCAGTAGTCTAATGCTTATCGATGGTAAACAAATAAAATGTTTCAATGTGCCAATCAATTGTCCCATGAACACAAAGGTCTGTACAAATGAAAAAGTCTTAATACATGTAAAATTCTATCTAATATCTTATATTTTCCCAGGAGAAAAGTGTTATATTAAAGTATGTCGTTTTATACATACACATATTAACTACAATTATAAATAAGGGGGGAGTAACCCTCACTAGGAAAGAAAGTTGTTTATAAATGACCAGTGTGCCTGGTTCATAATAAGAAATGTTTGAAACTAACATCCAAATACAGTACTATGACTGCAATAATTTCCCATCTAACACTGTTTTTAATTATCCTATTTTATGTGTTTTACATAAATAGGTTAATGTCATCAGGTGCAAGTTTACATTAAAGGTTTCAACACCGTCCAATGCATTCAATTTAAAATCTGTCTAAATTCAAAAGTGCAAACACATTTTTTTTTCCCATTAACAAAAACATTGCTTATATAGTCTTCAATGTAATCTATACCTTGCTGATTACTCTTAAAGGCACTACAGCTTGAGGAAATCATGATATTATAATGTACACACTGGCCACAAGAGCCTGCATGCCTTTCAAGGACTATATTACAGAGTGCCTCTTGAATGATCAATGCATCTTATTCGTTTTTTTACAATTGGATTTGTTCTCTGAATAAAGACCAAGTAAATTGAGGTTGTATTACAGTGCGGTATGTGCTTTATGAGCACTGCTTTGTCTCAATATAACAACAAATCCTAAAAATGTTTTAACAAAACATGCCAAAGCCCACGCCTTTAATCAACCCAACATTTTTGCTTTAGATGAGAAAAAAAAAAATACAACATGAGCCTGGTTTACCACACCTTCGTAAGGTGACACTGTGCAACAAACTACTTCCATGTACAACCATTTCTATTTCTAACAGCAATTGTGTTCAATGAGGGTGCCATTTATTATTTATATAGATATATATCTATATATCTATATCTATATTTACAGTAATTGTAGCTGACATCTATTCATTGCATACGCCTCAAATGTGAAGTTTTGAAAGAAACACATGTTATACAGTAGCACACATGTATTTTCATTTCAAAATTGTCCTCACTCCTTCACTGGCTTCTTTCCTGTCAATAACTAATCAGCTGCTTCCCCTATTAACTGGTATGCTTTCAGCCAACATGCTTTGACCCAGAAGAGGTGAAATGACCCAGGGAGTACAGATGCAAACAGATAACCCAAGAATAAGGCACAGCTACCAAGGGTTTCCTTTAATGTAAAGGACTACCCGATATCATGTTTTAAAATGAAAATACACGTGTGCTAGTTCAGACATATGCAGCTAATGGTAGTGCAAAATGGCTAAGATTCATGGAATTATTTTGTTAGCTACAATTACTTTAATGCATTTGTTTATTTATAGTTAAGATATTATTTGTATTTTTAGAGGGATGGAGGGAGGGGGGATTCTAAATAGGAAATGTACGGTTTTGCACCACAAAAGAAAATAAATTCACATTATGCAGACATGCCATATCATCATGCTATTGTTGACCCCTGCTACTCTGATACACTCCATGCACCTATTATCCTCCATCCACATGCTGGCAGCTCAAGAATTGTGGTAATACAGTATAATGTAAATGCAGTACCTATTCCCCATGTTTTCCCCAGATAGAAAGCAGTCTGCTTATTCATAGATCATTACAGAAAGAGACATAGAGGGCCATTACTGAAACTTCAGTGGGAAACATAGTTTGCATTACACAATTAGGGAAGGAGCTGTCCAATATGGAAAAACCTTTTACTGCATGTTAGGCGACTGAATATGCTCGCTTTTAAAATACACACTTTGTTGCGATATTATAAAAGAAATCCTCTCTTCACCCAGGCATTACATCTCAAGCACCTGGGGATGTTTAACTAATAAGCTATTAAAATGCATCTATTGAGTAGGTGTTACTGATAACTTTGATATTTATTTTCTCCATTTACACATGTTTTCAAGTTAATAATTACAGTAATTTATTGTATGGCATGACTTACATAAAGCTTTGTGTCCTTGGCACCATAGAGCCAGTTTTTTTTTTTCAATTTAAAGTATTGTACCCATTATCCAGTTTTTTTTCATTAAAGTTATAAATTGAATCATTTAAAAATCTTCGGCTAGCATCCTGTTACATGGTATTGTTGTGTATCACCATGACAACTTCCAAAAGAATCACAGAGAAAAGGAACCCTCAACTGGTTAACAGTGAATAAACCATATAAAATGGGTTTAAAGTCAGCTGTATGCTACTCATGTGAATGGATCAAAGCGTGTGAAGTTTGATTGCTATTTTGATTGGACCTGTCCAGTTTAATGAATGTAAAATGTGGTAAAGCTGATGAATGTGTGGTAGATACTATGATGCGATCTCATTCTTGTTGGGAGACGGTGGAATCAGTTTCTTATAGAATGTTTTGGGATAACAGTAGTCCAACTAAACCCATTGAGTATTGGTCTGGGTACTGTATATTTGGTATGCTACTTTCATAGACCTGACATGATCTGGTCACAAATCCGAATTGTATTTATCACTGTTGGATTCAAACAGTTTTAGGAAAAAGCACTGAACACAACACAGTATTATTTTAAATAAGCACAAATCATATTTTGAGATTTGATATTTGTGTGTTACTTCCCATTAAAATGACAAACTGGGACTCGAAAATCGCTTTGATTTGGTGCATTATGTGTAAACAGACGTTTACTTTGCACTTGCTCAATTCGTAGTGATAAATGTAACTACAGCGTGGGGAAGCCTGAAAATCACTGATATTTTTTTAGTCAAATACTGTGTGCTGCACTGCCATCTGCTGGAACTAGAGAAAGCTGACATACTGTGTAATCCAATTTAAGGTACAGTAAAATGTATGGGAAAGTCAAGCAGAGACAAACAAATCAAGCATGATCTGGAGCAGCATGAAACCAACAGCACAGAGGTATTTGTGGCCATTCATATATATACTATACTGTCCAGTTACACTTCATTTAAAATGAACTGTCAGTTTGGTTTACAATAAATCGCACTTATTCTGGGATGTATATTGTTCATGACAATATCTCACAGATTCCCCCCTCTTCTGGCAGAGAAATAAATAATTCCTGCGATTTTGTTTTGTTCATTCTGAGCTATATGTATTACCACAGATGAAGTTACAATGTAACCAAGTTGCAGGAATCGATGAGAAAGCGCAGCCATTGTGAGCACATAATGCAAACGTGCAGAAAATGCATGGGTGATTGATTACCCCTTTCCCTTCATTTTCACTTGCCTTAGGTTTCAGACAGACTGCTAAAAGAAACTGTGATTCATTATTGATCATGGCCCCTCTTCACCTGGTGTTTCGACATTAAATGCACTTTTAATTGAAGATCGACATCTTAAATATGTATTCAAAGTTCAGAATTTTCTGTGAAATCCTGTTAATTTCTCTGTTTTTAAATATCGATATGTGTTTAGTTATCTAGGTTCCCCTTAAATAAACACTTGTGTAAATATGTTTTTTGTTAGTACAGGTATTACTATGATAAGGAATTATACTATAAACGTTACCGTAATTCACCTCGCCGACACCTGCTTATTATGCCGTGCATGTTGCTGTCTAGAGATCACGTGGCTAAGTAACCACATGACTTCCCCGGTTCCGGAAAACACAGGAAGAAAACGAAGAAACGATCAGGAAAGACATTGCTTTTCTTTCTGATTATATGTTTTATCAAAACGATGTCGATGTCTACGTTTCAGAAGGTGACACTCGTCTCCTGTCTCGTTCTCTGTATTTCCCTGCTCCTTCCCAAAATGCTTTTATCCAGGGGGAAGAAGGAAGCAGGACAGCAGGAGGGTAAGGATTCAAATGCCACAATTTCGCCCCATTCATTGTCTCCCTCAATATTTCTGTCTAGAATGGTTATTTTAAAAACAAAATTGCAGCGGAAAATCCAACCGTGTATAAAGTAATTGTCAATTTGGAATGATTGAAAACAATAAAGGTACGATGACACGTTCAGCATGGCTCATTTTAAATTCGACTGGTGTAAATTGAAATTGCACGGTATGGAAAACGTCATCATAAAAGAAACACGACAGTCTCTCTAAACAATAGTCAGTAGCAGTTGTTTTCTAAAACGTATACCTAAATACAAGTTTGATAAGTCATAAATAGAATCCAATGGAATTACCGTTTAATATTAACCCCCTTCTAATCCTTCCACGCCCGGTGTTCATAATGTAACCATCTGTTTTAGATACCCAAATAAACGTTATTTTGTGGTTCTTGTTTGTTTTGTTTTACCTTAATCCAATAAAGCCATATACAACCCCTGTCATGGTTTTTATTTTCGTTTGTTTATGCCCCACTCTGTCCCCTGTATTGCACTCCTACCTCTAAATATCAGATGTTGGGACCATTGCCAAACAAATATATGTATAAAAATACTTTTATTGATTATAATTAGGTTTCACTTTGGGCACGTTTTTCAAAGCTTGGTGACTTCCTGTTGAGTATCAAATATTTAAGTAAACTTCACTAAACATAACAGAAGATTCAATTTAATTTGAAATACAAAAAATAAAACACTTGTTAAATAAAGTGTAATAGTTTCTTTAGATAGACACTACCCTTCTCCAAGTATGACATTTATGGAGACTTTCTTGGCAGTCACTGTGACAGAAATCTGTTTTGGGGATACTTTTTTTTTGGGGGGGGGGGGGGGGGGTGGGTATACTGGTTAAATGTTCTGCATTAAATCATCTGTCCCAATACCTGCTGGATGGTTGTGTATAAACTTCTTGTTGGGTATTTTAAAACGGGGCACAGGTCATCTCTCACCAATTGTTAATCATTGTGAGGAAAAAGAAGGTAAAACACTCTTTTTAAATATATCTTATTCTGCTAAACGTACGATTAAACGGGAATCACCACAATGCTATGTAACCTGTGGAAAATAGTTAAAGTATAGCTAAATGATTAAAAAACATAATATAATTGAAAAGAGGGCAGTGACCACTACACAGGCTGCCAGTGAAGACAATCTGCAAAAGTATAAGTAAGATAAGATAAGTAAGAATACATTTTTTTATTATTATCAACCATGTTAAAAGACCTGTATTGATAAACACTCTGACAACCGTATTTTAAGCTATGGACTGAACTGTGACTGGAGACCCCCTGAGTCTCAGAATGTAAAGATACGCAAAGTTTCAAACAGGAAACTCAAAATACACCTGCGGATATGATAATCTGGTTGACAAACAAATCTTTGAACCACCACCAAAAGACAGGTAGACAGACAATAACAACTTATGTCAGCCTTCAGCCAGCTACCAATAGTAATCCAGCCAGATACATTTAAACCTACTTCTCTACAATTAGTACAAGTCCTCCCCAAACTCCACCTCATTTTCGGCCTTGTCAAGGGAGTTGGCATCAAACTGTTTCCTACCTTAACAGTATCTAGTAATACCACATTGAAACTGCATCTCGTGCTGTAAAGGTATCTATAGAGTAAATGGAAATACAGTATTTATATATTTTTTCTTATAATGAATGATTGAACTCAGTAACACTTTATTCAAACCCAACTTGCCTTACCCTGGTATCTTGTTTCTTTTGCCCACATTGCCCAGTGGAGAGAAATGGGGAGGGGCTGTACTGTATGTGAATAGGTTTAATTCATACATTACTGTCTTAAACTTAATGATTTACTGTAAAATAAATAAAGAACAGCAAATACTGCTTCCAGATCTGTCCAGTTAGTCTTAAGATCGATTAGATCACTAAATAGACCCCATCAATAAAAGTGTGTTAACCGAAAAAAATAAGTATATGCATGATTATTATTTATTACATTTTTTCTTCACAGCTAAAACTTATGAAGTGGGCCCTTGTCTTGAGCATCGTGGGTATTCCATTCATTAATACTTTAATTTATTTGTATTTACAGCAGGGCCAGGTCGATTCCCTCCCACAATGCACCGCCAAAAGATGTCGTTCCCCCAGTCTCACAACGCAGAGGCTGTGGCCAAGGCAAAGGGGGGCAGCGGAGGGGGAGGAGGGACGGGAGGGGGGAGAACCAGTTTCATGGCACAGATCATACCAGTATATGGTTTTGGAATCCTCTTATACATCCTATACATCCTCTTCAAGGTATGCTGTATTCCAGGTCTTACAAGCCATTGGGGTCTGTGTTAGTGATCTATACTGTGGTGGATCTACTGTAAATGCTTACTCTTTAACTCCTATGATCCCAGCAGGGGATTTTACCCTTATTTATTTATTGATCCACTGCCTTAACATTACTATATACAGTACAGAGTACAATGAAAATATAGTGAAATACATTTTAGGGTAGTTACAAAATTATCAATACCAAAAAGATACTGTAGTCAGCTTTTAAACAATATATTTCTCAGTATGTGTTTCGCAGCAGAGTTTATCACAGAATAATGTTCTGATGCAGTTTTCTTAGCCGTCAGAAAAGAGTTGTATGGATTGCACAGATCTGTTTGCAAGGTTTCCAAATGTAGTGTACAGCATTTTTAATGTGCTACACTTGCAGCAACCTCTAGTGGCTATCATATTGCGTGCAATGCAGTGGTCATACTCCATTTTTCTGTAACACTTTAAAATGATGGCTGCAAATTCATAATGGATTCCACCTGAATATCACACTTCCTCTGAGTTCTGAAGTTATTCATTTTTAATTCAGCCCTGTTAATTACCTGTATTCATTCCATGTTACTTTGTAACAAATGATCACATGTACAAGGCATGCATTCATGCATGAATGAACACTTCTCACATTAGTGAAGATTAAACAGTGAATTGATTAGGAATGGATGTTTTTAAATCTTGACGAAATAACTCAAAATGAATTACTACTTAGTGCATAAGATATTCAGGTGTTATTCCTGTGGTATTCAGCCGGAATTCATTATGCATTTTCGCCCATTATTTTAAAGTTATGCCACTAAAATATTGCTTCTTCTGTGATTGTAGATGTAATATTCTGATGATGCCGCATATAATATTACTCAACCAAATCTAAAAAATAATGACAAATAATCAAATATTTAAGACCATTATATTAAAACAAAAAGTTGATGGAACAAACTTCATTAACGTCAGAGGTTCATTACTGAAATGAGTTCTCTTGATCTTTTCCCAGCCTACCTTCATAGATTTGTGTTATACTCACTGGGAGAAGACAAGAATAAAATGGTGCAGCATCATTGAAGATGGCATCACTTTTTCAGACATGTTATTCACGTCATTTGGTCAGTTCCTTTCAAGGGAATAGTGTGTTGGTCATCATCAGTTGAATGAACAGGAGCCAGCCCACCGTTTGAAATCTTTATTATTTGCTTATCTCTATTTTTCTTATTTGTGATGTGTTTAATATGTGTATCCACCTCCACTTTTGATATGTAATGCACCTATTTGAGGATAATAACATACCATGATAACAATGCCATCAGTACCACATGTCACACGCAACATTACGCCTCTTAAAGAAAATGTCTATGTTTTATGTTTTTCAGATTACCTCCAAGGGCACAAATACCAAACCTGATCAGAGATTCCCTGCTTTAAATAACAGAAACATGAAAACAAAAATCAGTGAGTGCTAGTTAGAGTAAAGTTTAAAATTACAGCATACTGGTTAGGGTTTAAATTAAGCAGTATAAAGTTATGTCATATATACGGCTATATATATATTTCTTTTTTATAACCATAAATACTGCTAAAATAGAATTTTTAAATTTATTTTTACCTGGCTTAAATGTTTTATTGTTTAGATAAAGCAGACACATGTTCCAACAACAGTGATTTCATCAGTGTACTGTTATAACATTATAAGAGAAAAAAAGAAGAATTAAGCTGCCTTGGAAAGGATATCCCTGTTTAAATCCTCGAAGAGCAAATCTTCTGGTGAAATGTCCTGTGCAGCATCCGTGACTTTCCAAAAAACCCTGCAATGTCAATTCTTTTAAACTGTCAGCTGTACATCTTCTTAATTCCAATTCCAGTGGGAGGTCTGCGCAAACAGGCCCCCTATTGCAAGTACAGTATCAAGTGCCTGAGCATGAGCTTGTCTGATGAGGTACATTAAAAGCATGTCAATTCACAGGTTGCTATGTGTGTTCCTTTGTCGTACCTGGATTAGTGGATGGAGTATGTAATGTCATATCAGGACAGGGGAATCTTAGACCTATTATCTGCAAGGTTAGTTTGACTCGTCAATCGGATTGCGAGAGAGGGACATGATAGAGATAAAGAAACACATCAGCAGCAGCACTTTCTGACTGATGTATCTCCAATCATCTTCTTTTCAGCGAATTATGAACTCGCCCAGCTTCAGGAGAAACTGAAGGAGACAGAGGAGGTGATGGAGACGATCGTCTCTAAAGTGGAACACAATCCTGACACGTAAGAGATTAACTTTATCCCTTATAAAAGTTTACCATAGTAAAAGCATAGCAAAGTGTAATACAGAATAGTGAATGCATGGTAAAGCATAGGTAAGCATTGTAAAGAATAGAGAGGTATGATAAAGCATATTAATAAACATGTCAAACCAAGGTTAACTATGGTAAATGCATAGTATAACCATGGAAAAAAAGCATGGGAAAACTGTAAACATAGCATGCCAAAATATTGTGGTAAACTTTTATAAAGATATGATTGAATGGCCAAGACATGTGTTAGCAGAGTTCTAGATAAAAAAAACAGACATGGTTACACCACACTATTACATTTTAAGTAGTTCATATACCATGCTGTATTTCAATTTATGTCCTCGATGTTTTCAAAGAGGTGTATGTGTTCTGTAAATAGGGTGGTGTACTTGCGAGAAAAAAGTACTGCCTTTCATTACCTAACAAAGTGTGAAATCAGGTTTTCTTGAGCCTCTAGTACTAGATATATAATGTAGTATTTGTTACTATAAATGACTGTTTCCATTTTTATTGATTAAAGTAATCTGAACGGTTGGGTTTGCTGGTCCACAGTGTATGCTATGATTAATTTCCTCACCTGGTGTGTTCCGATTACAGGATTAAAAGTGTCACTTCAGAGCACGAAGAAAAATTACTCCGACAGCTAAAAGAAATCACTCGGGCGATGCAGGAGGTAAAACTGATCGAGGGAATCTCCCCCGAGAAGGAGGCTGAGGAAGGCCCATACATGGAGGATTGGGAAGGTAGTGTACAGTAAATGCTGACTAAGAAAGGTGATTTTGGGCCGTGTAATTTTTATAATAGAATGTGCACTTCGTGTTTAACAGGTATGGCTGAGCAGCCTTCAGTTACAGCACACCCCTTGTATAACATGCACCACTTGTATGTTAATAAGCAACCTGTATTAATGTAATAGAGTATAATAGTCTTTATAAACATATTTCTGGTTATAAAGGCTTCTGATGTTTCATTCAGCCTGGAAAAGCAACCCATGAACATACTTTACATCCTAATTTCATACACTGGCTTTCGGTATGTTTTAAAACAGATGCCCAACTCAAATAAAACATCTCAAAAAGTGTACAGTATGTGTGATTATATATATATATATATATATATATATATATATATATATATATATATATATATATATAATTTTTTTTTTTAAGGTTATCCTGAGGAAACCTTCCCTATCTATGACGAACCGGCCTGCTGCAGACATAAGTACGACACAATTGTGGTGGATCGCTTTGACCTGGATCAACCAACCGCCGAAGAGTTAGCTGAAAGAGTGGGAGAAATAGAAACCATGGCCCAGGAGGAAGAGACTGCAGGTCAGGATATTGATGGGAAGAGAGAAAGTGGGAAACAAACCAGCTTCTGTGAACAAAGAGATGTCTCCCATTATAATGAAGATGAAGAACAAGAGGATTACAGCGAGTGTGAAGAGGAGGACCCAGTAGTGATAGCCGAGAACACTGGCTTCACCTGCGAGAGCTTTAGTGATGAGGAGGAGCTGTGCAGGGACCTCTCTGATGCCGAGGACACTGTTGAGAAGAACCACAAAGAAATCGAAACGGCAAGAGAGGAGCCGTTTGGAATGATCAGAAAGCGCAACAGGAAAGGAACGCAGTGAATGGGGTTCGAACAGGATAACCTAAAACGTATATCCATAGTACATGAGTCTTTCTTTTTCAGTCTCAAAATAATAGGCGTGCTAGCCAAGGTTTGAAATTCCATTTTCTTACCTTTCATTAGCGCTAGAAATATATTCTCACTGCCTCCTGCCGCCTTCTGTTGAAGAGCTTCTTGTGCTTTGCTTGTCTTTCATATGTAGACATTTCAAGACAATGATATGTTTCAGTTTAATTGACTTAAATGGTGTCCTAGGTAGGGTACGAGTATGCAGCTGCTTATCTATGGCATTAAATCTCAGCATGAGAGACACAAAGGAAATGCATGTAGCTTCATACAGCTTCTTTTTTTCATGCAACACTAAGCTTTTCTTTAGTTGAACTCACAGCGCAATCCCACATGAAGTAAGACAGAAAGAATGCAGTCTTGAAACAAGAAAAATGATGTGTCTTTTTAACATGTTGCTGCTCTCTTACAGCCTTCTCTTTAGTTTTAGTTACAGTGATGCAGCCATTTCCACCCTCCCCATACTTCACACCTTTCCACTATTAAATACAAGTGAAGTGCCTACCCACTCCCTACCCCCCTAAATTTGATTGTGTTTCGACTATATATTAACCAGTTTAACTGTACTATATATAAATGTACACTAATTATTTTGAAAATGTCCTGTACCCTGTCTTACTTTTTTAATCGATTTAAATCACTTTAGCTCTAAACACTGTCATTCTTTAAATAATTAAAATGATTCCTGGTAAATTTCCGTTATTTTTATTGTAAATCTGAGTTTATGTACTGTATAACTATTTAATGTATTTATGTATTTATTTATGTAATTACTCTATGTTGTCTTGGTCTTTTAGGAAATAACACAAGGATATTTACAGTGTTATTAAGTCAGTGTGGTTTTCATAATAAATTGTGAAAGCTTATCTTTCAGAACGTAGATCACGTTCAGTAATGTGTACGAGGACTTAAAAATCTATGTTAGAAAAGATAAGGAAATGCAAATTGCATGTTGCAGCACAATCATTTACAACTAAGAGTGATTTAACACTAGAGTAATTGTATTCATATTCACATTCATAGTCCATGTGGAATGCAATATACTTTGTATGTTTTCAGTGTAGCAGTGCCTATGGAATTGCCAGATACAAATGCTTACAAATTCCGTCTCATCGCTACACTCAATAAATTTGTTTTAGAAAACTGCATTTTATTGCATGTGTTTTTTTTTTCCTACTAACGGAGTCTACATTATGACTAACTATGAATAGTTTATTTGTGCATTAAATATGAATTGATTCATTGACAGTTTGTAACCCTTTTCTTTTCATTTATTCCAGATTTACAGTGAAGACCCCTAGTTAAATATGTTCTGTGTTCTTAGCTTTAAATGATCAAATGATTGTGTGAATGGGAGAGAATGAATCTGAACTGCAAATCTACCTCATGACCAGGAAGGACGCAGGGATGGGCTGACTCAATGGTAGGACAGAACCAGAAGTCATAGCTGTAAGCAGCTCTATTGTGATCAGCTGCGTTGTGTGCGGCGAATGGACAGAGCGTGCTGTGGTGCTGATCATGGGGAGGAGTTTGGCAGTGCAAAGGGAACATAGCTACGTGAGTATGGCCCCTTACACTGACAAGCCGGAGCGCTGCTTGTATGTTTTGTATTTTGGCAGACCTCTCTGGTAGCTGAAGCAACAGAGCCAGCACGACCCCCAGAGCATCTACACTGCCAAACCTTCTCAACCCATGTGTGCACCTGTGGATCATAATGTGCGATTATTGTTTATTATTTGGGAAGCCTTCTTTTGTTTGGGACTGCAATCCCACCGTCTATCATCCACAATACCATTGTTGGTAGTGAGGATAACATTTGCAATAAAATGGGAAGGTTGTTTTGTAGTTACACCCATTGATTCATTCCTGCACCACTCACATCCTGACACATTGTTAGAAAATAAAAACCTGTACATAATGCATTTGTTGGAACTTAAGATGCCACATTGTATGGGTATATACTTGGTACAGTAATTACTGTGCAACTGAATCTGCATTTTGAATTTTCATTTTCTCACTTTTAACATTTTCAAAAGAAGAAATGTCTTCTGTTTTGTTTGTCCTACATCAAAGAGGTTTTCAGAGCAATTTAGTACAAATTACAAGCAGAGTTTTGGTGAACACTATTTCAGGAAACATTTAATTACTATAAAAACAGATTACCAACCCCTCGCCCAAACCAACACAGATTACAGTAATGAAATGTAATTGTACCAACTGTAATCATCAGCAAACTGAATAAAATATGATGCAGAATTGAAAAAGTTAACATTATCATTTAAACTTTTATTTTCTTCAGCACATATATATTGTATTTAAACAAACATTGTACATAGAACAGCATACACCTTTTACATGAATTACAATAAAATACTAAACTGTTGCACATACATCATGAAACACAGTTATTTTTTCCATTTGTTTTCCTTGGTAAAGTTTAAAAAGTTACTTCTATGAAAAGCACAGTTTTGCAGTATAATCTAGATGTCCAAATACAAAAAACACAAAATAGGTTTGACCACAGGACAAGACATTTTTTTGTGCAAAACAGCAGAACTTGCTCAAGGCATTACAGAAGAGAAAGGTAGGACCAACATTTGTTCTTAATATTTCATGTAGAAAATTAACCTTTTGATGTGAATGTTGTTTGTTTCGATGTTTGTAAATCCTTTATTTGTAGGCAACTGCATGAGAGCTGTGAGACTGTGAATTGCTGAAATAAGACTTGCGGTGTGCAGAGGGTTCATACGGCTAAGGCTTGGCTTCAGAAAAAACATCAGCATCTCCTGTAATACGAGACCAACCCTGAAATCCTTCATTGAAAACATGGGTTACAAAAAACTAAAAAAAGTAAGTTTGCAAAACAAACTGACAAGTGAACTGGCGATCGCATACTGTACACCATAAATGAGTGTCTTAACCACTATGCAAAAGAGGCTCCTCTGCACATGTAGCTATAGAGCTTTTAACCTCATCACACAAACAACTGCAGTGCTTTCGTTACAGAAGCCATAGATTGAATCCAATATGCAATTTCAATGTGTGCAAGACTCCACCAGTAAACCTAGAAACCAACCTTGTTGGGGACAGTATAAGCTTGTAAGACCTTGGCAAAAACACCTGACAAGCTGGTGGGATCACTTTCGCTGTTTAATTTGAGGTTTGAAGTCTGTAGTATGCTCTGAATTTGAAAAACAATTTTTGTCAGACAGGTAATCAAAAAAGACTATCCTTTACATTCAACAGAAATTATAATTAAAAGTAATAATAATAAAATAAGTTTAATACTAGGTGCCCAGACTTACTTAGCAAAGTTTGCTCTAAACTGTTTTTGTTTAGACTATTGTATTACTGGTGTTATAGACTGTGTACACCATGAACTAATGAGTGCAAATATAATCAAAAGAACAGTACATGCTCATGTTTTGTTCCTTATGCAAAATGAGTGTAATGGTATTATAAAAGAATGTCCATTTACGTTTTTTTTAGGATTGCTAGAAAATTATCTGTGGGAAGCTAAAACTGCATCAAACCTTTTAATTTCTGCCTAGCATTAATACAGTAATAAAAAAATAACAATTATGAAATGACTCCAAATATAACATTGCATTACCTTTCTGTATTCCCAAAGGCAAACTATTTACATCTATATTACATACATCTTAAAATCACAGCTACCGTGCTTTACACAGTGAAATGTGTATTTTCAATCAAAATGCAGTAAACCGAAAAAGAAGAGCTAGGTATAACTTTCTCTTTAAAATCCTTTTCTAAAATATGTGACTGTACACACTAGGGGATTTCAAATTAAATAAACATTTAAAAGGTAGGTGAAAACCTTCCCATCTGGCCTCCTGTTCAAATTCTAACATTTCCGTTCCTTATTACTAAACAACTTTACCAACATTTAAAAATCAAGCACAAAATGGATTTTAAATATCCGTTAGGATAATTTTACAAAAATAAAACAAATGATGTTATTCAAAGATATACAGTACATATGACATTCAGATGTACGTCAACACACATTTGTTTTTTATTTGGCCACGCCACAATGATTGTGTTTTTATCACTTACACATGTAGCTGGAGAAAGTATTATATGTAATATGCATAATTCATCCATTTATAATTCCTTTATATGTATTAGTCTGGGTTGAGGCTAACAGATTAGAAATGTTAATTCTCAAAAAGGAAAACATCATTAAATTAAACAACAAGCATCCCATACGAGGCTGCAGACAAATTTATATTTAAATTGACGTGCACTTCAGATAGTTTTGTGTATTAGAAACAGCTTCCCCTGTGCAATGCTAAAAGATAGGCAACACAGTCAATAAGGCCCTTAACTTAGTGTGTGGCAACTGAATATTTACTGTACAATACACAGTATTATATAGCTTTAAAAAAATATTTTGACATAACATTACAATTACGTAAAATTTACATTGTCAGTATTCAGCATGTCAAAGGTTGCATGTACTGCATTTAAGATAACTCTTTTTGGTTTGGTGCCAACTGGATCTTAAAGAGTAAGTAACAGGGTTCCGGAAAATATACGTTACATGACCCCACGTGTTAATAACATACCTGTAATTTTTCTTTTCATTGCTTCATTGTTACTGTGAGTCCTTGTCTGCACTTGTTGGGTGCCTAGCCAGTGGCTGAATCTCAATGAGGTGTGCTATCCCCACATAATCTTCCTCCTAAACCCCTGCAGTCCCTGAGCCAGATCACATGACTCACAGTTTTTTTACTAGGAACACCAAATAATGTATATACAAACCATTACATGTTGACTTATCATTGCTCATTAAAAACAAGAGTACAATTGTTTTCAAGGATATTTATGATAACATAATAATAATGTTAAAATCAATTACCATTGCAAATCTTTAGAATTTGTCAATGTTTGTTTTTCTTGATCCAGTTCTGTGATTACAGTAAATCTCATCTTGCTCTGTGTGTCATTTCCTGCACTGAAATAAATTTTTTTTAAAAAAACTGCCAAATATACTGACAGGTTCTAACCATTTTTCAAAAATAAATTGTGAGCGAATGCTGCCTATGCCTTTGAGAGATCACTGAAACAGAAATCTCAACCTTGAGCATCACTAGTTTTCTCATGAATTGTGAAAGTCATATACTACATGTATACTGCTAAACCTGCAAAATAGTATCAGAGGTTCGTAATCTACTGGACTTCTTTAGGCAACAAATCAACAAGATGTTCGTGATCGAAGCACAGTAATGATCCAGCATGAAGTGCAAGATAATAATTTTGCAGAATCAGTGAATTGCTGTTTGTGCTTTACCTCATCCATCTACGGGTTTCTTGTAGTAGACATCCCTCTAAACCACATTTTGTCTTTTTTTTTTTTTTTTTTTATTTAGTCATTGCCAATTTTTTTTACACCGGTTTTCTCCCCAATTTAGCATGCCCAATTATTATCTGTATCCTCGGCTCACTGCTCGCAACCCCCCCGCCGACTCGGGAAACGGAGGCTGGAACACGAGTCCTCCGAAACGTGCTCCTACCAAGCCGTCATTTTTCGCACTGCAGATCCACAGCAATGCCACCAGACCTATAGTGCCGGAGGACAACACAGATCTGGCGGCTCCACTGCAGAGCCACAGGCGTCCTATCGGCCACAGGGGTCGCTGATGCGCAGTGAGCCGTGGATTCCCCTGCCGACCTAAGCCCTCCCTACCCGGGCAGCGCTCAGCCAATTGTGCGCCGCCCCCTAGGAACTCCCGGTCACGGTCGGCTGTGACATAGCCTGGATTCGAACCTGCGATCTCCAGGCTATAGGGCACATCCTGCACTCCGCGCGGAGCGCCTTTACTGGATGCACCACTCGGGAGCCCCCACATTTTGTCATTTTGACATCAGCTCCCTGTTTTCAAGACATTTCTACACTCCAGTTCCTCTGACTCTCTGAAGCTGTAGTGTTTTCACAGGGAGAGGTAATGAATTTCAGGCAGTGTGTGAAATGTGGGCTGCCTCCATGTAAAGCGTGGTTTGTTCTGTGGGAATGGGGGTGGGGTGGGGTGGGGTGTTATTGCTCTTTACTCGCAGGCCAGTTTGCTATCAAAGCTAGAGAGGGCAATAGCAAAGGCCTGAATCGCACACATGGGGTAATTGTAGTCCATTGTGAAAATATCTTCAGCCACCCGACCAAACTGCATCACTATGTAATCAGCTGAAATAATAACAATAAAAAAGTATTTGAGTATGAAGAAGACTGGCATCAGGTACCTCTAAGCATAACTTACCACATAGCAATTTCAATGCTGATCTACTTGGACATAATGTTACAGTAAATACAGTACATGATGATGTTAGTTTAATATATAGTGCAAGGGACAATTCATCTGGTATTAGCAATATTTGTTATTGCTTTTAGAATTAATAGAGTATGTTATTAAGAGTATGGCCAGACTTTGTAAAATATGGTAAATGCATTGTATAAGAAAGGGAACATCTTGTTAACTGAAAATGTTACTGTGCTAATAATACTAACCGTTAATTCAAAAGACAAAAAAAAATAAAATAAAAAAATCAGAAGATGGAATAAAAAGCAGTATTACGCTACATGAAAAGAAACTGAACAAATTCATTTTTTTCGACATGTGCAACTGCTCTCTGTGGCTAGCCATTAAACACAGTGTTCCATTTGGTAGTTTTTAGGAAATATTGTAAAAGAAAATCACAAAGAAGTTACAGGGCAACTGATTGGTAACCTGCATGCACCACTTCAAGAGAAGTGAGATGAAAGTGGTAGCAGAGACACCCACCACCATGAATATGTGAAGCAAAGAGCAGGGGCCGGGGCAGCAAGCGTCCACACTTACGATCATTATCGTGGATGATCTGGAAATTCTTGACTGACGCCTGCGTGACTCTGCCGTGGAAGTTCAGGACGTAAGACTGGGTGTCATCGTTCCAGACCGGGGTTTTATTGTGCAGCTCAATGATGCTCTCTGTGATTTTGTTCTGCCATCTTGCCAGCAGTGACTCATGATCCTTAGCCCACATTTGCAAAAATTGAAAAAAAAACAAACAAACAAGAAGCATTACTTTCTGTAGGTTAATGTTAAATCTGCTGCTGGAAGCTGTGCAGTCGTCCCTAGCTGATGTGAGCCTCATTGACAGTAAATGGCGTCATAATCATGTGGTACCTCCATCTTAATGTTCAGCATGACAGGTCCAAGCTCTTCATTTAATACATTGGATTGTGCTTTACCCCATTTGCTTTGGTCTAATAACCTCTAATAACTGTTACTGATCATAACTATAGTCCTTATCATGACATTACCAGTGAGGTACAGTAATGCACATAACTCTACATTACAGTCATGAATTATTTCAGCAAGAGGAAATACTAGTAGATGTATTCTTATTGATATTCTTATTCTTGTTATAACAATGACATTTTAAAATGAATCTAGAAATGAATAGATTGTTGGCCCGGATTGCAGTTGATCAATTAAAAATATAAAGCAGAATTGCTTATCTGACTTACATTCTGTGGTCTGATTGAAACTTTTTCATGGTCCGTATTCATTCCAGGTATAATAACACTCATTTTACGGGGCCCTTTGAAACCTAAGACGTTTGTTTCCTACGAAAATGAAAAAAAGTAAAGAAATGTTTGTTTCAAATGTACAAAATATGTGCATTAGTTATGTAGTTCTGGACACATTTCTAGTGAATACTGCTCATCTCAAGTTAGAACTGCTATTCACAGTTTAACCACCGGGGGTCTCATTGCTTTGTATTTGCATTTGAACTAAAAGAAAAGATTCTGTAGTCAGCACTCGGATAGCCGTTATTCAGATACACGTCAGTCGCATTTTACCACCCTTGTATTAAGAATACACTCAATCCCCATTTTATATATATATATATGTAACAAATTAATGCACTTACCCGTCACACGCGATTTCCGACTCTGTAACGAGTTTTCTGATACAAAGCCCATCTCTTCAGTGTTACAAAGTACTTGTTTAGCCATCACAGCCTAGGTTTTTTTTTTTGTTTGTTTTTTTCTCGCATGCCAAATCAGTCTGACTTTATTGCGCAGTTACACAGCGCTTCCTCCAATTTCACATGACAAAAATACAGCAAAAACAAAGCGAAGACACAAGCTACGGTAATGTAAAAGTTAATCATTAAACTGTTTTAGATACTGTGATGCATTTTTTAAAATCTGTGATCTTTAGTAGCTTTTGTGCATTTTCATTTGCAAGTGAACTGTGACATTCTGCAATTTTGAATACTGTGGATACTGTTTAAATTCTGGAAACTGTTGTCGTTTTTTTTAATCTTTTGCTAAATTGCACCGCCTTTTTCATTTTACGCAGTTCTGTGCATGGGTAACATTTTGATTTCATTTTGCTGTTGGGCCGTAAATGGGGAATTTTACATACTGCAGCAATATGTACCGAATTCAAAAGTATGTACTGTATTACAGTCCACGTGTCCAGTCGTCTCTTTTGGCAAGTGATATTTTCAAAATCATATCGTTCTGAATTAAAATACTTCTGTTGGAAATATAGTACTGTACCAACAAAACCAACTACAGTACATCTAAATGGAAGCCTACCTCTTTTAAAACACAGTCCTTTCAGCTATGTATTTTTGACATTGTATTTTTTTTTGTGTTCCCTGAAAAAACGGACAAGGGTTGGAACGGGCCAAAATGAAATAATCAGATACGCGTCACACTCGTTTAACCGTTACTGAAGTCAACATTTTATAGGGTCGGATATGTGAGTGCTGACTGCATTCCTAAGAGATGCACCCAACTGACATGCTAGTCCTATGCAAAATATACACTTGCTAAAACAATAGCTTGCTTTGAGTTTAAAAAACACATTTATTTAAATACATTATATGTTTTATAAAATTCCATCATAAACCCATATAGCTAAAATGTATGACCAGTAAAACATATAGGTTTTAGGTTCTTAACAATATCCTTGTAAGAATAAGATGAGTGGGCAACCTTCTTTTCTATTATGAAAGACAATTCCCTGCAGTACATTTCTTTCTCAATATCATGTAAAGAGAGCCAAGGGACTGGGGACTGCACCTGCTTCTGCCTTCGGTGACGTACTTGCCGTTCATTAACTGCAGTAATTGCTTATAATCCCTTGTTTAGTGTTTAATAATAGTGTATGAAAGGGCACTTACATAGCAGATAGCTGCTAATTCCTGACGCAGCTTGCTTGTCTCCAAGCTAGAGGTGGTCTTCTGGGGATTCACCCCATTGTCATACACAGTAAACTTGGTCCCCATTAAGTTTGATCTGACGAATAAAATAAGCAAATTACAATGTAATTACTGTGCAACATCATTTACTGCTAGAATTACGCAAGCTCTACTTTACAAATGCTATAGATTAAGAAGGTACATTCAATATATATATATATATATATATATATATATAAAGTGGCAGTTAGCCAGTTAAAACACATTGCACAGGCAACTGAAAACTATATTCAAAGGTCAACTTCTAATTGAAATGTCACAACAATGGAGAGAATAACAATTGGGGCTAATTACGTTCTTAAAGAAAGACAGATAGGCATCTCCTTAAAGCCCCAGCTACTGCTAATACTGCTTGTGGCACCGAAAACAGTGTGTTTATAACCAACAGCAATCTGTTTCACCAGGCCTGCATGTATTTATGAAGGTTACACATGAAACTGAACAGGGATTACTGAACAGCTACTGACCTCAGCTTCCCGATGAAGCTCTCTCCACCACGAGACAGATCAGTGGGGTCTATGGAGATGAGGTAATTAGAGGTTTTGCTCTTCTTCCTTTTCCTTCCAGCCAATAGGAACACCTACAGAAACCCAGATCACACCACATTGTAAATGTCAGCCGCAAAGACCGACCTCATATAATGGAATAATGAGGCAGTTACATCAATCAGATTTCTTGATTTTCAATTTCCTGGTATTTGACTCAAATCATGAACATTTGCACAGCCCGTAATTATATCAGCGCAATCACTTTTGGGGACAATATTGCGATGAGAGTTTAAATGGGATGATGTGAAATATGCAAATGATGCGTGTAATAGACAAGGAGCAAGCTTTCTTATTTCAGTAATGGGGAAAAAAATGTAAGCACAAAGGAGCAAAACAGCAGTTTTAAACATAGCAGTGAGCAACCCAGAAAAGGCTACATTATCACATGCACTAATGGCTAATATATTTTTAATTGTAACGTTGCTTATAAAGAGTACCAGCGTTAGGGATGCTATAAAGACCAGATGTTTGAAATACAGTACCACTCAACTTGAATTGTGTATCAGACTTACAGAACAACTTACAGAACACTGTTTGGGGCAAACTCATTATAGTACTTTAACATTGCTGTACTATATATATATATATATATATATATATATATATATATATATATATATATATATATATATATATTATTCTAGTCCACTTCTGTGGACTGTATAGATATACTCAGCATGGTTGTAAGGAGTTGCTGATGCAAATAAGGTTTTGCATCTCAGTATTAAAAAGTTAAATATGTACAGTATTAATGATTTCATGAATGAAAGGCAGCTTAGGGATGACAACCAAATCCAGGATGGTTGATGTAAACAGGGACGTAGTCCCGTACTTCAGCAATAAGATACTGTACATGCCAAGGTGTGACTTGCTGTTAGACACGAGGCAAAAAAGGAACCTCTTCATAAACCACTACTGGTCACTATAGAGACTGAGGACTCAACAGTAAATAACAGATCTAAACTCAAGGAGATATTCAATACGTTTAACAAGGTTGGAGAGTGATATGCAGGTCAATGAACAGAACTAATGGAACACAGATGTGTCAAAAGACAAGGGATGCAAGAGATGTAAGAATTCCCCTCAGAGACCAGGAGATGTATCCTTGACATCCTGGCATGTATATCAGTCAACACAAGGCCAAGAGGGACCAGCAGTGGAGATGGGGTGAACGCAATGCAATCTAAGGGGGGAAATTGGCTGGAAATGTGCTTCTGATAGCCAGACCCATGTTGCTGTTACACAATATTAAGTCAACCATTATCCTTGAAAAGAAAAGCATTCATGTCGGAATGGGGTCACTTACACAGGACGATGAAGACAGAAAACCAACATTGTACATGACAGGCCAACAATATGCAATGCAAAGATGCTTCCAAATTAATTGAAGAGAATTCCTTCTAACATTTCTTTTAATTGGATTTTTTTTGTTTAGCACCCAGTGACCAAATGTTAATTCAATGGTACTATATAAAGAAAAAAATGCCCTTCCTCTAAAACCAGCCATAAAGATTACTTTTGTCAGATTAAACATCAAATGGGTACATACATTAGTATATGTCACAATGAAACACACAGGCTGTATATGGTTAAAGTGAGGGTGGAAGCGTTTCTTTCTGCTCTTCTAAGTGCTTTACCTTCTTCCCATCCTCCCTTTCTAGATGGAGGTAGTAAGTAGGGTACATCCCACGGTCCATCCCCTTCTTGTCTCTGGTGATTCTGCACTTGATGGTAACTCCCTGGGTAGTCGGTCTCACAGCAAACTCTTCCAGGTCATCCACTTCCACCTCCACCACCGGCTCGCTCGCAGGAGGCGTCGACGCAGAGGCCACTTCCTAGACGAGCAAGAGAGCCTCAGACCAAACACAATGACCGGACAAAAAAATAGGAGACCTACAATTAGAATGTTCCAGAGGCTGCAATGAATGCAAATGTATGTAGTCATGTGACATGCATCGTGAGCGGTATGAGAGTAGTGTGCAACTATTCAGCAATAATAATGAGGAAAGCAGAATGATCTTGGTGACTTCACAAGAACCATGATTGTGGGTGCCGGAGTAACTGGCTTGTGTCTCTCAATGCAGCAACGTGTCCATCAAGACAGATTACCAGGTTCATGAAATGGAAACTGGAATGCTCTAGTCTCAACCGGGTCATGACAGATTGTGAAAAGCAAAAGACATGCTGCAGTGGCCCACATATCAGTACTAGATGCAACTGTTTCCATTCGCATTATTTGGAATGCACTGTGAGCTCTCATTGTGAGGGTGGTGGAAGTTGAGCCACACAGCTTGTTTGTTTTAATCTACATGTGACTTTAGAAAGGGGAACTCAAGCGCTTTCTGTGTATGTAAATATTTTGCTGTTGAATAAAGGTTTCAAAAGATGAGGGACCAGCAGCATTGGTGACTCAAGCTATGTGTGTAGTAAAAGAGCAGACTAAAGTAAAGTCAAACAGCTTCTCCACGGTGTAATCCTCAAACTTTATTAGATGAGAGAGCTCTGGGCAAGCAGCTATAAAAGGGTGACATGTGAAACTTGGTCAGGAGCATTTCAGAGATGAGTAATCCCTACTGAAATATTTAACAACAAAAACTACAGCCAAGTTTAAATCTTGCAGCAACAGAAGTGATGCTCACCAGAAATAGAACTGAAGGTTCATTGTTTTCAGGGAATTTGTCTAGACGGAGCGAGCTTGCTGCCCCTATGGGCCATGATAAATATGAAGGACTGACGTTATTCCAAATCCTGGATCTGAACCTGATGAAGGCAATTTAAAGGCACAGATGTTTTCAACACATCAGTTGTGTGCAAGGAGTAATGTCATAAGGGTAAGGTTTTCTGATGTCTGCTGACAAGAGGTTGATTGGTTTATGCTGTAAACCAAGATATAAAATCCAGTGCAGGAACAGGCTAGATCAGTAATGTCGGTAAAGTTATTATTTAATTGTGGTAAAATGATATGTCTAATTAAAGGAGCACAAACAGGACTGTAGAGAATGCTATGACGGATGTGGATTTTGAGGGAGAAACCAAAACCAATATACTGTAGTTATAAATCATGTATTAATATTTTTTCATAAGCAGGCCACTGGGATACATTATCACCCAGAATAATTGTGAGAAGACAATTAAATATGGTGTACACAGTATATCCCATTTTGAATCTGTTCACCTTGTCTTTGAAATCTCAATTTATTTCAGTACCAGCAATTGTATGAAGTCATGTGTTTATACAGCATGACACATCGTATCTGTTTTTGCCAATTACGTTAGTACCATGACAGATGCTGGCCTTTAAACTGCATGCTAACTCATTTGGGATTCGTTGCTCTTGGAGCTCCAGTCACAATCTACAGGGAGGGCCAGATTCAGAGCTCTCCGTGAAGTCCAACACCTTCAAATGCAGCTCCGTCGCCAATTACCCTAACTGAGCCCCAGGACCAGTAAGACGATCTCAGACCCATGTGTAAAGAAGTTAAGTCTGAAAAAGGATCAGGGAGAGTGATGGAACTGTGTAACCTAGTGCTTGCAGGACTTGGGCAAGCTAGTTTAAAACCTAAAGGATTAGTAGAAAATAATAAATTATATGAATAATACCTTAAAAACAAATAGATTACAAAGGAATTGAATGCTTTCAGACATCATGATAGCGTTATCTAAACTTGATCTAGTTAAGTTAAAAATGAAATTACAGTAAAGGCCCATTCATTATGCTACTTACAATCAAGTCATTTGATAGAAAAGGTAAATGCCTTGTTTTTTACACAGTAAAATCTAGAATCGTCACTTGAACTAACTAGTCGCCTGCTCTTACTAGTCTGTTTATTTATTGTGTCAATAATAGTTAGAAAGGCTCTGTGAGTAACGAAACCAACCTGTATTAACCAGCCATGAAGTTAATTCATTTAGACTCTTATCAGCAGTGTGGAGTGGAGCGCAGGCTTCTGTCAAAACATGTGAGGATTTCCAGTAGTCCCTGAAAACTGCCTACAGTAGCGGTGTAGGAAAGCTGGAGGCAGTGTTTACCTTGTTTGATTTTTTGCTGGCTGCGGATCCTGGCCTGGTGTTGCTGTTTAGCTGGGAGGAGCTGGAGCTAACTTCATCCTCCTCCTCTTCTTCCTCATCAAAGTTCATACTGCTGGAAATCCCTTAAAAAAAGAAGAATCAGATTCACATTTAGGAGGCCACATTTCAATAGAACCACAATACCTGTTGGAATGATTATATATTTGCATACACATTGTATCTGTGACGATAAAAAACACAAAATCCGAAGCTCAAGGTTTTTTGCACACAGCAAGTTTCCCCTTTATGGTAGCTACTATTAAAAGTGTATTTTTTAGTATTAAGTGGATCTGCACAGTCAAATGAACACCCGAATGTCCAAAAAAAAATGACTATAAAGTTTTCAAAAAGTCTATATAACTTGCAACTATATATTTATTCTGATGCATAAACCCCCTAAGCCTCTATGATGCATTTTAGTGTTTAGTTTAGTTTCAAAATTATAGTTGTTTTCCTTCATGATGAAAACACTTCTAATAACAAAAAGCTTTGAGAATCTTACAAAGACCATATGAATAGAGACACAGGGCTCTGACTTAGAGATAACATACACACCCTTTTTCTGCATTGTGGCTCGAAGGTCATGCTTGCCCTGCTGTTGGCCACTGGCCGCCATGTCTCCATCCCCATCATCTGTGCTGGATTGTCCCACTGTGAGAATCTGGATCGGACTTCCCAAGCCCTGGACTTCATCCCGAAAGGCAGCTGGGCCATCGAGTCCTGCCAGACCACAAGACACCCGCTGTCACCTTGCCAAGCCACGACTCTGGGCAATTTACACTGAGAGGTTTTCTCTTTCAGTTCTGAGATAACATTGCTTACTGTAACGCACTGTTTGGATAATATGATAAGTTACCTGGGAGATGTTTGTGGAGGTAGAATCTCACACTATTGGAAGGACATGCACAAACTATGAAACTGTGCTGCTAACATTAATTAAAAGTAGTTGAACCTTATTATTGATTTTGAATACCAGGCATGTTTACTTTGTTTTTTCTTTTCAATGTTGTGGGAATTTCATGCCTGTGGGGGGGCTATGGGGAGGGAGGGGGTGGCGGTGGCGGAATCTGGGAAGGGGGGGGGGCGATGAGGACCTCGCTAAGATTATTACTGTATTGCCTTGCAGCATCCTAGGGATGGTTGCATAATGTCTCCTGTACCATTTTACCACTCTATAATTTTTTTTTGACTCCCATGACTTTCGATATTATCTTGTAATGTGCAAGGTTTAAATTCCTCTAATAAGCACGTTGCCTGCCTAGATTTACTACGTAGGAAAAAAATAGATGTTGCCATGGTTCAGGAATCTCATCTTAAACAACAAGACATTCCCAGACTAGCCAATAAATACTACTATGTGGCTGCTTCCTCCTCTGCAGAAAACAAAACGAAAGGTGCTCTGATTGTATTTCACCACAATATCCAGATTACTATTCTGGGTACAATGAGAGTGGCTTGTCTTAAAACTATTATTTCAGGTAAAAAAGTCGCCTTTGTATTGGTGTACGCCCCCAACGGTATTTGATCTGGAATTCTTTAATTTATTGACCAAAATATTATTAGACCTATCAGATTTTAAATTAATTCTTGGTGCTGACATGAACGTAGTGATAGCTGAAGCCGAGAAACTCATCTAGTCTTCAAAAACTTAATCTGCCACGCCTTTCAGTCGATGGATCAGCTGTACTCAGTGCTCCAATCTCCTTGGATGAATTAAAGGAGGCTTTACACGATATGAGCAGAGGCAAATCCCCAGGGTTTGATGGTATCCCACCTGTGTTTTTTCTTACTTTTTGAAATCAATTGGAACCATTATTACTGAAAATGATACATACTGCCATAGACAAGGGCTCTTTCCGCAGAGATGTTAATTCGGCTATCATTTCCTTGTTACTTAAGAAAGATAAAGACCCCGCCATTTGTGCAAGTTACCGACCTATCTCATTGATAAATACAGATGTTAAGCTTTATGCCAAGGTGTTATCGTGCCACCTGGAAGCTCACATGACTAAACTAATTCATCACGACCAAACAGGCTTCATCAAGACTTGTCTAGCCTCTGATAATGTTCACCGCCTTGTTCATATTATTCACATGGCCACAGATGTTGACACCCTGTGTGCTGTTCTTTCTTTAGATGCTGAAAAGGCTTTCGATCGTCTCGAACGTGAATACCTCTGGGTCTAGGTATTGAGTTTATTAATATGGTTAAAGCTCTATATGTCAATGGTGCGATGGTGCTTACAGGTAGTAAATGCTCACCCCAGTTCACTATTTCTAAGAATACTCGTCAAGGCTGCCCGCTCTGCTGTTTGCCCTATCACTTGAACCATTAGCTCAGGCTATCCACCAATCTACCACTCATTCCCCTAGCACTCCTAATAATACACAGCACCATATTTCATTTATGCCAATGATGTATTGCTATTTTTTAATAATGTTCCCCAATCACTCCCCCACCTTTTGTCTATTTTTGATGATTTCAGTTCGTTTTCAGGACACAGAATTAAATGGTTTAAGTCCGCTCTAATGCCCTTGAATGCTGCAATGGAGGATGGGTGGTTGAAATTGCTCCATTTATGTAATACGTCACTCTAAAAAGCTCTAAATACCATAGGCTCTGTGCCATGCCGGACTGGCATTAGTAAGCATGCAGCTAACCTTTGTGTTTGCCCTTTTTCTCCTTTTTGGCGCTGCTAGTTTGTGAGGCCATGATGGCTGCCTTTGCTTTTTTAGTTGACTTTGGGGCCTGCGCATCAGTTACCACCTTTACATCCTCCTGTTCGGCCTCCTGTACTGCTGAGGACAGGACAAGGGCGAGGAGACAGAGGGGTGCAGACACAGAACACACCAGAGACACAAAGAGAGAGAGAGAGAGAGAGAGAGAGAGAGAGAGAGAGAGAGAGAGAGAGAGAGAGAGAGAAGAAGATAAGAAATCCAAAGGGCAGAAAAGAAAAGCAACAACAAAAATGCTTAATACAGCAAGGGGTGTAGAGTAAAGATGAATTATCCCTCTTTTTTCTATTTGGATTAAAACACTTTTTTTTTCTATATGACACTCTACTACAGGGGTTCCCAAACTTTTTTTTTTTTTTTTAACTGAGGCCCACCTGTTCTGCTGCATTAAGCACAGTGGCCCACTATAAGCACTTACGAAAAATGGCAAATTTATATATATATATATATATATATATATATATATATATATATATACACACACATACTTAGAATGTCGTTGCTCCCACAGCCCACAGTTTGGGATCCCCTGCTCTAGACGTCAGTGGGGGTAGGTAATGAAATTCATTCACTCTTACAAAGCCAATACATGTTCCAAGTGAAGAGAAATTCTGCTAGTTAGCAAGGGAAATAATGTCTGAAGCAGTAATTTGATACAGTAATGAATGATAAAGATGACAGTTTGACATATGAAAGCAGAACAGTTCAAAGAGCAGAAGGATACAGAAAGCCGGGATATCTTTAGTCTTCCTTCAGTCTTTTGAGTAGTATTATACCATACACAGTTATTCTTTTCAATCTTTACTGATATGCTAGTTAGACTTTAAAATAATAGCTGCAAATTTACATTTATCGCAATGGATTGATTTACTGTCGATCCTGTGGTGTTCAACTTGAATTTACTATAAATCTGTGGTCATCTTCATACTCATACTGTAACTAGAAAATGATAAAAAGCAAAAACGAAAAATAATTAAACAGTTATTAAGCTGTTACTCATATTACATCATATTACATCATATGAAATCTGTTGCATTTGCCACAAATATTTTAAGTGTTACTGATATATTTATATATTTATAAATATGTCAAAATATGGTAAACACTCCTTTAAAAGCATGTTTAAATAGGAATAAAGGGTTATGTCAACTTCACAGAAGAAAAAAACAAAAAAAATCCAAAAAGGCACTCTATTTTTCAGCTGTCCTACATCTGTTAAGCGCGTGCGTTAGAAGGTGTAAATGAAAGGAAAAGATTTCCGGCACATGTGAAAGCCATCTGCAGCACATATTGTATTCAAGATTAAAGCCTGGGGAAGGGATACAACACATGCAAACTATTGGCAATATTCAGGCCATTTAAAAGAAAGAAAAAAATGACATCTGAATTATTATCATCATCTAGATATTTCGCACTTAAGCCAGCAACCCAGAATTGTTTTTACCTTCAGTTTTAATTTACTCTTATTCAATTTCACTGGCTTCTGATTTACCAGTAAATTGAGTTTAAAGTTATATTATTTTTATTTTATTTTTATTGTATCATGAGTATTGCATCCGATCAACTTGTAAAGCAGTCCACATTGTACCCATTCTCAACAAAACAACGTAGAAACTATTGGTTCCTTGCACTAGGCACTTTCATTTATTGCAATATAGGCTTGTGGACAATTTTTCCTTCCCCATCTGTAGTTGCAGCATGCAATTTCTGTATTTACTGAGACTCACATGTAGAGTGTTGCCTTTGAATTGCCAGCACTGATTGCTTTTATTGTGAAGCACTTTAAGATGGTTTCATATATAGCACTATATACATGATTTTGTATTGTCTATTGACTTCCACTATCCCTCATTATGGTTAACTGCCAACACAAAGCATATGATTTTTATGAACAACAAGGGGCTCAACTTTAGTGATCTAAACAGACATACGCCCATTGATCCCAATGATAGTCACCAAACCACCAAACAATAAAAATACAGTGGAAGGATGGCAGTATTATGCCACTATTTTGATTTTTAAAATAGGGGTGGGGGTGGGGGGGCTGGGTCACCCAGTAAGGTAATACTGTGCCGAGTGCAGGGGGAGTTGTAGAATCATGGTTTGTATTCCCGGTCGCAAGGAGTTGTCAATTTTGGCTGAGGACCCCAAAGGAAATGCATTTACACTCCTATGGGTTACAGAGAAATATCGACTTCAGTTTGTTCACCTCATCACACTTCTGTAACCCTTTCTGGTCAGATGCCCTGCAAGGCCAGGCAAAGACTAGCCAGACTGGTCCTTGCCTCCAGAGTTCCGTTGCTTGCCAACATTTGTCCCCTAGGTTTGGACATTGAAAAAGTCAATGTTAACTTGTCCATTCTTATTGGAAATGGGCTTATTTGAAATGGAGTTTTCAAATTGGGGAGAACAAGTGTGTTAAGATGCTCAATAATCTTGTCGTAAAAAGAAAAGGAAATTGGAATAGGATGATAAAAATCTTAGGTTACATTTGCATTTCTAAGATGGGTCAGCATGTTTTATAGTACAGATCTTTCCAATTAAGGAAAGCTGGTGATGTACTGCACCTGTAAACATAACCAGACTCAGGTGCTTAACATTTTGCCTTTATGTTTTCCTCTTGGGTCCAGTAGCAGCATTATAGGCTATACCTGAAAGCAATGTAGTGCAAATACTAAAGATGATATTTTTACACACTGCAGTACTTCCCCTGAATCCTATTTGATTGGTATGCCACGTCCACAAATGAAGCTTTTTCTTCATAGCTTTTGCACTCTATTTTTTAAACACTTCTTTCATTATATTGTTTGTCCTCAGTGGCCTGATTATGCATTGATTGTAACATCAGGCATTCTGAATAAGGTTACAGTGGGTCAATCTAATAATTACATTCAAGTTATGGACAGGGATGTTTTATACATACATATAAATATAAACAGTAGTTTGTTGGTTCCATCCTAATATTTTAACTTCTTAAGATACATTATTAAAGGTCATGAACTACTGTTGAGAAAAGCAATATAGTGTTGTTTCGTAAGACATGTTAGAGCCAAAATTCAGATGAAGCACGTCATAATTGAATTCTAGATAACAATCTGAGGGCATCAGAGCAAAATAGAGTAATGAAGGTACTGGAGGATGCAGAACTGCAGTTCTTGGAAAGCAATAATGTACATCACAGGCCTATGGTGGTGCAGAGGAAGAATTACTTTGTATTTATGACTATAATTATAATCCTTCAGTAGCATGGATAAGACACTGAATCACCCTCAGACTAAAAAAATACTGTAAAAACCTTTGTATAAGTCTATTTTCTAGGTATTTTTAGGGGGTCCTAAAAAGGGGGGAGCGACTTATACACCGGTGTGACCTATAGGCTTTTTCCTGAAATTGTTGTCTCAGAAAGGGGGGTGGGGAGCGACTTATATACCGTTTTTTACGGTAACTGTGGTCGCCTATAACTGTTTTTCTCTGGTTACATTTTAGAACTGAAATTACTGCTCAGTGAACTGTGTGGTCTGAAACTCATGCATACTGTATGTAAAATCACACCCACATGCCGGCCTACTCCTTTGCGTTTATCGCGTTACGTAAAAGATCTCTAAAAGCGTGGTGCATGTCTGCGTGTTAGTGGGATGCAGACCTACCGTGATAAATGGTGCTGCTGTTGCTGCTGAGATAAGATTCGACGAGGGGGGCTTGCTCCTCGGACTGCTTCATTCTGCGTGTTCGTGAGCGGCTATCCACGTTGGACTGGACCATCAGGGGCTCCTGCCGCTTCTTCTTCTGCTTTTGCTCTAGCAGTGCACGCTGAAAAATACAACTCTTGTAGTTACTGTCCCTCTACAGGTCCTTCCATTGCTTGTCACTAGTAATGCGGAACAACAGGTTATTTGCGGAAGTTCTAAACAGAGGTACAGGTCACATGCCTTGTGTTTCTAAGGATTGAGCTATGATAAATATTAAATATCCAAAAATCATTCCCTCAACTAAGTTGGTTTTATTCATACATCCGAGCGCTCTTGACATTTGTTTATCCCTGAAACTACAGTTTCCCTGGGAACAATTATAATAGAGTACAATGCACACATGAAGTCTTCAAGGACAGTTTTCAGAGTGAAATAGGCCAAAACAGTTCTTTGCAGCATTATACAGGTTTATCATCTACCCCTGAAGGACATTTTGCATCCATATGAAACTCAAGAGAAGTTAAGCCTCACCTTAGAGGAGGAAACTTTTGGTAAGGCACAGGACATGTATGTTCAGCAAAGATGTACATCAGAGAAGTTAAAATTGCTTTTCAAGAGTTCATTGAATCTCTTCACCTTTGAATGACCTGAATATACTTCACACACTTAGAATCAAATTATCAAGGCAGGTAAGAGCCAGTGACTGGTGCCTTTGTTATAGCAGTGGTAGAATGTGATCTTAACATGTGAAGATTTATAAAAATTAGATTTATAAAAAGTAAAAATAAAACATTATTTTTGTGGCTGCAGGTTCCATGATTCAGTCTCTGTACCGACTGATATAAAGAGAGCAAACTCTCCTCTTTGTTTTCCATTTCTTTCATGCAATCCTGCCGTATATGGCAAATTAATGAAGGCATTCCACAACAGCAAATATCATCTGACATTTCTAAAAAAGGATTTAAAGGTATGTTGATTATCTTTTGGTTGACTTTTATGATGCCTGACAAGTGCTGAAACAAGAACGAATAAACTGCAAGCTATTATAAACATGTGTGGGAATAGAAACCAAACTTATTTCACAGCATCTTGGACCATATAAATTTAGATTAGGTAGATTACGGTTGGTGCTAATCTGGTTAAATCCAAAATTTCACAGAAAAAAAAGAACAAAATATTTTAGAAATAAAATGGTGAAACAACTTTGTCAATAGAGGGATTCATTTGAATGGTTGTAATATGGGTTAATTTAGCAGGCCTCATTAACAGTGTAATCTGCATCTACCAGTTAAAATATATAAAACAGAATGAAAGCCACAATCTGCATGTGAAATACTGTTTTACCTAAATATGTCCTTTCAAAGCTCATTAAATACAGATTATTCATCCACATCAATGTACAGTTTCTGCCCATTTTGCAGGGAGATGTGTTCAGTTTATTACTGTGCACCATGGAAGACTGGGAAGATGTCTCAATGTCAAACGACTAACAGCCTGATAAAACACAAGGAAATGCATTATCATAGATGGCATTAACTACACCGTAGATACAGTATACACAACATATGTATTTAACTGCATTGGTAATCACAAAATGTAGTTCTTAGAAGTCGGTAATGTTTCTTGTTAACACTGGTAATTATATATGCCAAGTATCTGTGAAGTTAAAAAGTCATTGTTATGTAACAATGGTGTAATTTGGATAAAACCACATTTTAACAAGCATTGAAATAAATTATAAAAGGGTATCCTATCGATCCGTTTTTACATGTCTGGGTATTGGTATTGTTATACTTGTCTACTGAATAGTTTTATATAAAATGTCAATGGGAACTCATTCCTCTACTACTTTTAATGGTTATACAGTTCATAGTGCAAAAGAAAACTATCTTTATGACTGGACAGCCAGTGATGTTCTGAAGAACGCTGCACTAGTCAGTTCCTCGGGTTACTCAGCACCATTGTCTATACTTGGGATACACTAAACAGCTTCAAACCAAAGTAGTCTCCTTTTTGTACCACTGGAAACCATGGAGACCTGTGAAAATGTTCTTTCACTTAGGTGCTTTATAATTATTAATTTCTTAGCAGCCATCCAGGGCGACTCACAATTGTTACAAGATATCACATTATTTTTACATACAATTGATAACAAGCCGAGAGCTCAGCATCGTCCAGAAAAAAAAAAAAATTCTCAAAAGGAACATCACAGCTTATTGTGAAATGAATCACAACAAGACATCAGCAGGCTTGTTAACTGATAACCCATCATGTACTAAAATGTAACAAATCTCAGCATTGGAGATAATACAATATTTGTAAAAGGCAGCACTGGTCAAACTGTTTCATTCTGGCATCACTTCATAAGCCATCAGTGTCAAGTAAAATATCTGTGCAAATTGAGAATGGATTGTCCTTGACAAAAAAAATCTTTCCACGATAAGAGCAATTTCTCTCCTCACAGTTCTGTCTTGTGGGTCGATATTAATTGCAGTATCTCCACTGAAGCCTACAATAGGTTTTTAGACTTCAATCATTTAACTTCAAATAGACTTAGATATTTCGTTGCTTTGGTTTCTACATTGAAAGTGTAGCTCATCTTAATGGACTTAATGGATTTTTAACCCCAATAAATATCTGATCAATACATAATGTACATTTTATTATTTATATTGAAATGGTGTTCCCAAAAATGAACATACTGTAATTATTACTTTTATTGCTGGTCTTTATCGCTTTATCTGGCTTCAGCTTTTTCTAATACAAAATTATCTGAATTTCTTTTTTAAGTGCAGTTTTTGTGATTTGACAGATTCCAACTCACGGTTTTTGGAAATAAAAATAAGCTGTCTCAGAAAGAGTGTCATGTCTTGACTTTCTAGGGAGTGTATCCAGAACTTCATTTTCACTCAGTCATAATTACTGTATACCTGTGTGGTCCACTGCTCCTCTCAAAGTACTTCACAGCCAGTATAAAATCAATTAATAATAAATAGATTTGCCTCGTTACCAATGGAGAAAGCGATTTAGAGGATTTAGGCAAAACTGTTTCATACATCAATCACAGGATCTTCAGTAATACGAAGGTAAAAGTTAGGTCAGAAAATGAATAGCAATGTTTTTAAATTGTGTGTGTATGCAGCGTAAGCATTGGGGTCTTTTCCATGGATCTCAGTCATTCCAAGAGGTTGACATGTGTAACAGGGGGACGGAGGGTGGGCTCATCTGCATTCGTGGTTATAGAGCTTTTAACCACATATTATCTCATCGATAGGGGACAGGACAGAATCTGTAATGGCAGTGTATCACACAACACTGCCTGTTACACATGCAGTTTTGGATGGCTGTGGGAAAGGCAGTAAAGCTCACAGTAGCACGCAAACCACAGCATATCTTTCCTCCATCCTACCTGTCTGTCAAGCTTCTGCTGTCGAAGATTACTGCCCTCATCGTCAAGATGGCTGCAGAGAAAAACAGAAGGGCACTTTTTAAAAGACTTTCAAATGAAGAAGCTATTGATACAACGTGATGGATTTTCCTGTATTCCATTTTCAATATTTAACATGGCTTTCTATAAATGAACTAAACTGTGTGTGACTGTGATGCCAGACTGTTTACCTTCCTGCCACATGCTTACAGTACATGTTAGCTGATAGTCCTTTGACAGCAGCTTTCTCTTTCACTCGCTCACTGTCACACAGCTCAGACCAGCTGATCCTACAGTCTTCCTGCCTTCATTGAGTGCCCCAGTCTTCTTATATGTCAGGAATAATCCTTTAATTTATCATTTGGGGGTCAATGAAACACCAACGATTGACATAGGAACAGGGATTTCTTTACCTACCCATGCATATACAGACAGCTCCAAACACATTCATAAGACCTGAAATCTTTTCATACAGATACAATTAATACAGTAATTATTCCTGATGGAAAACCATGCTGGGTGGCTGTATTAAGATCTGCCACTATTTGCTGTGAATAATTAAAAAAAACGCTTGCAGACAGCGGCGTAGCCAAGGAGGGGGGGGGGGGGGGGTTTAGGGGTTTGACCCCCCTGGAACATAATCCAGGCGATTCACCACCAGCACCCCCCCCCCCCCTCGGAACAGTTATTAACCTTCATCAAAAAAATCTCCATCCATCCCCGAAACTAAATCCTGGCTACGCCACTGCTGGCAAATACCAGCAGTAGGAATCTCTGCAAGCTTCAACTCATTCCACACAACTTGCTGTCAAAAGGACTGACCTGTTTTACATTACTGCTTGAATGAAAACATCTTGATTTCTGACCCTGCCTTGTAATCCCTATCTTCTCATTTTATATATATAGGATTGGAGGTTGCGAGGCACCAGTATTGCTACATCAGATCTTGATAGTGTATTTCTTAGCTGGCAAGTGTCATTAGCTGCTAATGCAAGTTCGCCGGGGGGCGGATTTTCAAAGCCGACAGACACAAGCACAGAATTAACACCTTAGAACAAGGACAAACATGCCAGTGCCAGAAAGCAAAACAAACATCATGTAAGAGGAAATAGAAACTGCAGCTTCCACTGCCATGTCCAGGTGGCAACATGCAGTTGTTTTGTATGATAAAATGTTTCCTACTCAGCGCTTAACACATCTTACCATATCGGTACTATAACAAATTCCCTCTTAGATGTTTTGATCTAACTATCATTAGTTTTATTCACGAGTATTTATTAATATAGTTTGCTTCTGTAAAGCACCTCTGCAGTTGAAAAACATAGCTGAGTCGATGCACTGAAGATCTCACGTGGACCCTGAATACCAGTTTTCTTATGAATAGCAGGACTTTTGATGCAAACCCACAGTGAAATGGGTGGCATGCAGGCTTGGTAACTTATAGCAACCGTAAGCCAATGAGAAGACCTGCAGCAGTGCTGCCATGGCAATTCAAGTTTTCCATGACAGCAGCAGCAGCAGCACTACATCAGTAACATGTACTGACACACCACTTTGTTTTATACAGAAAAAAAGAAATATAAAAGGGTTTAAAAGGAGGTATAACCACAATGTACAAAAAATAATTTTGTGTAAAAAAAATAATATAGATTAGGTAGTATCAGGAAATGTGTCTAAGCCAAGTTAGTTTTAATGAATATATATATATATATATATATATATATATATATATATATATATATATATATATATATATATATATATATATATAAATCAGTAGTTGGAAATTCTGGCCTGTGATTGGTTAAAACCTCATCATAGGAGCAAAAATAGACTGAAATTTTGCTGTAACATCCTTACACCACCAGGCAATAGTCTTTATCTGTCATGTGATTGGTTCACATCACTGTCAGTCCTGCCCCTTTTCAAAGGACCGCCTTTCATCTTCACTCCTCACAAGAGAAAATGGCGAAATGTGAAAAAACTGCGATTCTGTGACTTAACAGAAAATGAGTTACAAACCATACTACAAAAGAAAGATGCTCCAGACACTAAAATGTGATTAAAATGTCACTGTCACTGTTTTCTGACTTTCTGAAATTCAAACAAATTCAACTGGACGAAAACAAATATGATGGGCGGAATATAAACTGGATTATGCAGCAGTTAGCGAGATGAAATTTTTTTTTGCTAACTCCAAAAGCATTTTCTGTTATTTATTGATGTTATTTATTTATTTACTTATGCTGTATCAGCTATATTTAAACAAGATACATAAGTCAATATTTATTTACGTACACTTTATCAGCTATATTTAAATAAAATATATTAAGTTGCATTTATTATCCAACTTTGCCTCACTTACTTTCTTGACTGATTCATATATTAAATATGTACAGCAGACTCAGCCATTGTGGAAAATTAAACTAAAACACCATTGTTACCTCCAAAGTGCAATGACCTCAGCCTGAGGCTTCAGTCATTGTAGCCCCCTGTCGGTAACAATAGTCTTCCCTCTGGTCAATCATTTTCCACTATAGCCCTCCTCTCCAGTCCATATTTAATATATATTATATAAAAACTGTTGCTAAATTATCAAACCCGTCCTAATCAAGCTCCCCTCACAACTCCCCACATGACACAAATCTTCTCTCCTGTGTATGTGGATGGGCCCAGACCCAATGAGAAACTGTCATAATATATAGTTGCTAAGGAATAAAAAATAAATACATACAAATAATAATAATAATAATAAAAATAAAAAAGGTCTACTGGTGCTATATGAGGTACCCTGGCACTACAATCAAGCGCCACACAAAAACACACTTCCAAATTAATCAAGTAAGACAATGAACACATAGACGGACTGAGCCCACAGGCAGCCAAATTAACTGCATCAATACTTGTCATGTTTATTGTAAACTGTTAGCTAATCAGCATCTAACATACAGTTACATAGGATTTCAACAGACTACACACACTTGCATTCTCCATTTGAACCTAAGTCAGTCAGTAGTATATCTTTTTGTTTTAAAGTTCCCTGACAATAAGAAAGAATGAAACATAAACATTTCCAACATGCTGCACTAGGCTGCTATATGCTTGTCAATAACTGAACTACATACAACAAACTAATTAAAGATCTCATTGTTAATCCTCTAAATAAAAATAAAAAAAAGCACACACACACGATCACCCATATATAACTAAAGGATGTCTATACAAAGACACAGAGGGCATTAAGTATGGTGGCCACAGTCCTGTATTTTAAGGAACATCCCTCTTTAAATAAAGATTTATAAGACCAATACGAGACACCATTTATGAAATGATCTTATGTAAAATAGTACATGTTGATTATGTATTACTATACATTCCATGGATATAAGGCATGTTGAAGTCCGATAATGCAAGGCAGTATTAGGATGCTTTTTTTCACTGAGGCACACACCAGCCGTTGCACCATTCCCTTTCACATGCTCTGAAAGCATTTCACCTTGTTTCTGGATTCTGCAGCTGTGAAATCTGAAGTTGTAATTTTGAACATTTAATAAAGCAGATTATTTTGAAACTTTAGACAGTGAATGAACACAATAAAGAGGAAGGAATCAAAAACAACAGCTACATGCAAATGTAAATTACGGCAAACACAACTTATCAGTTCCATGCTACATGCTAAAAATGACTGCATTCTAAAGCCAAACTGCCCTGCACATAATATAATAATCCTTGCAACATGCCAGCGATCAGCTGTCCACTGACACAGAAACTAATTCAAGGAAACTCTCCCTTCATTTGAAAACACAATGTTGGCAAACATACCTGTAAGGGATCCAGTCAGAGTAATGCTTAGAGCTCATATCTCACATCAGCCACTGCCTGAGACTCAGTGTGACGGCCTGTAGCAACATACGATGATCTCTTTGATAGACCCCATACAGAAATCCACCACAGCCCGACCATCATCTAATTCAACAGCGGCGCTCGAATACAAACTGTCCAATTTAATGCTAATCCCAGGTGCTGGCTATAAAAGGCACACTGTTAACAGGAATTCTCCTCAATTATACATAGAGAAAACACATTTTCCTTCTCAGTCTCTCTCTCTCTCTCTCTCTCTCTCTCTCTCTCTCTCTCTCTCTCTCTCTCTCTCCCTCTCTCTCTCTCTCTCTCTCTCTCTCTCTGACAGTAGCTTCGGCAGAGCTCACAAACAAAAACAGGTAGCCGCAGGCTTCTTTTGTCAACAGCCTTTGATGTGAGTGCACCTTTTTTACATTTGATTTCAAGATGCATGCAATCGGGACAGGCACAAACTGTTCCTTTGTCATGCACTATTAATTAATTCCAAGTGCAAGGCTCATTAATATGGGACTGCGTGGGGTATTGATAATTATGCTTTGATTTCGTAAAAATAATGTGTAAAAAAAATAATGTAATTGTAAAAATAATGTGATCTCTTGTAACAATTGTAAGTCGCCCTGGATAAGGGCGTCTGCTAAGAAATAAATAATAATAATAAACAAAAAACAACTGGAAATAAAATGAAGACGATTATAGGTCTGCAACACATCTGCAAGTCCTTTATTGCATTAATTACTGTAAAAACCTATTACGGTTCAGCTGTGAAGAGGCACATGGGTCCACTGTAGCTAAAAGCTATGTCCTTGTCTTTACAGGGATCAAAAGGTTAATTTTTTTGTTTGTTACAAAACAGTAATATTTTTTAGAAAGAAGCACCAAACATGTTGCTCAAAGTTGTGTATAAAAAGGGGAATTTGATTTTCATGGGTTACAACATGACCCACTTAACTTTTGGAATATAATGGTTTTGGTTGTATAAAGAAAACATACTATTTTTGTATGTGTGTGGTTCCGCAAAAGCTCCTTTAAAAAATTAATTCAATACTAAAGCCTATTTTTGTACATGTTCATCCTTCATCCATTTAGTTATCCCCAAACAGTTTATTAACAGCAAGAATGTGTTCTAAAAGAGCTAGCTTCTCCGATGAATTAAAACAAATACATAATAAATATATGGAAATCAAAAGAATACATTATCATAAATTGGAAAATGTCTATAATTAGTATGCCACCATCCTCATCTGGAAATGTAGTATGAAAAACGCCCCTTATAGAATGCAGAATGTATTTGTTTTGTGTGCTGTGTCTGACATTTTTCATTCTGAATTTTCCTATACATAAAGGTACAACCTATCACTTTCATAGGCTGTGTTTTAGTGCCTGCTAGTCATGTTATTTTACAGTGGAACAACCTAATCTATTAACACATCATGCAACCTGGCCTATATAAACATACCCTTCATATTTTCGAATGCACTGCCTGTAATAGACATCTTAGAGCAATGTTGCTTGAAGATAATGAAGTGACAAATGCAGTATCAAGCTCACGTCACCAGAATGGTTGATAATGATGATGATGCAATTACACGGCACAGTAAATCTTGAATATGTTGTATATATACCTGCATCAAGTGACAGCAAAGATAAGAAAACTGAGAAAAAAGGAAATTGCCAAGGGCAACAGACAGAGGGCTGTTTGAATGTATTAGTAATTAAAACAGAAAGTCAATTTTAATGAGGCACAGCGGGAAAAGGCAGCAGCGCTCCTCAAAAAGTATTTTAAATGCAGTAAAAAGTAATTATATATTAACAGATGTTATTAATGAGAGGAAGTACTGTGAACTCCACACTGTGTCCATTTTTATAAAGACACAAATTGACTGTATTTAACCACAGTAGCAAATAATTGAATAAAATAAATATTAAACAATGTCCAGTACTGAATGCCCCTACCATTGGTTTGGAGTTATTTCACCTTTAATAGTTCCCTCAGTATTGGTATGCAAATACATTACCAGTAGGTACATTTATTGGTCTTGCTAAATTAAAATGAACTGCAGGTACTGCATTTAAATAAATCTCACTTCAATATTGAGTAAATGCAAAAGCTGAGCAATGGCCCGATTAAAGAACTATACCTTTCATTTCCGGGAAGCTGTTTTCTTGAACAGAATGATTACAGAATGGCAAGCAGCTAAAGCAGTCAAAATACAGGAGTTAATGCATCACGAATCCTGCTTTAAAACTCACATTGAATGAAGTAGACAGTGCTGTCTTAAGGGAAGGTGCATTTCGGTATTAGTACATCTCAAGAACACACTTGAGATGCAGCATCCTAGTGGAACTCACAATCAACAGCAGCAGTTACAGCACAACAAGCAAAACACACAAATCTAAAAGTGGATCCAGCTGAACAGACCCCAACCATCTCAAACTAGAAGCAATTGTGTAGCAAACCTAGTCAGTTTCTCTTTCTCATGGCCTGAGTTCAACACGAGAAGACAATAATACTGGCAGCAGACCAGGCGGGGGTTTGTTTTAGCTGCAGTCACCAAGCTCTTATGGAAGCTAAATTAAGGTCAGGAGAGAAAGTCATAGTGAATGCAAAAAAATAACCCTGTTGTGAGAGTACAGCAGAATACACCCTGTGTCACTCCTCCACCTATTAACTCAATGTCACAATATAACAAAGGAAGGGCAAAATGAGGCTCTCTCAGGTACTTAAAGGGGTAGTGTCCAACAGAATCCTGAAAGTCTCTTAAAGATCTAAAATACAATATTATTTATATACCTCCACCCTACCTTTAATACTATATTACCCAATGGTATTTTCCACCAGGGCTGATTTTTTAACACGTTTATTAATATCACTTCATATAACTAACATACAGAAGAAGAGTAGGTTTACTAATTTTAGGCCAACATTATCACAGCACCTCTGTTAAATTGTTAAAGTAGCGATTAAAAGAAGGGGCTTCAAAATGAACAAAAATTACCTGTTTTTTGAATTCCCCATTTATAGCTATAATCTATCCTTTTTCTTTCTATTTTTTTAAGTTCTGATAAGCTCAGTTTATAGCACATTATTTCATTTCTTCTGCTACTGCTTTGAATGACATTGCTTACTGTCATTTTTAAAATAGAACATGCATTCTGTGTATAATCCACACTATGTGTTACAGTACATACATTATCTCTGACAATATTCTGAGTGCTTTATGTTGTTGATTTTTTTAACCAGCAGTGGAAAATAAATGATAACGTAAGTATAGATCACACCTCATACATAACACACTGCTATTCAATAATATGTTCAAATAATCATGGTACATTTTTTTTAAAGCCACTTAAAATATAAATAACCTTTCTTTGGATTTCTTACTTTTGATTAAGATTTTCCTCATCTTAATTATGTAACAGATTATAATTTTGCCAACAAGTAATAGATTGAGCAACTACATGACACAGAGCTAACAATTTCAGCTAACCCCAATCACTGCACACTTTTTTAACAGTGTTACAATCAATCATGTTTTTGCACATAAATTGCATTTACAAAGACAATGCATTCATTTTAAAGAAATGAGGAATACATGTATATATTATTAGGGGATTCTTAATAGTTAAGAGGACTTCATGCAAAAGCCGTCTCCTCCATCACGTTGATTGCATTACGTATGCCAGGGCATGCACTGCACTGTTTCAAACCAATCCAAGAATTTAAAGACAGATGAGCAATAAATAGTCTGAGCTTCTCAAGTAGGAAAATGGTTACAAGGAAAACGGTTACATGTATTTGACGATGCCACTGAAACAAAAAACAGTTTGAAGAAGAGCGAGGAGAGAGAATTATCAAACACCTTTTGCTTGACTTACTTTGAACTGTAAAATGCATTTCCTTGTCGTACTTTTTAAATTGAACAAAATACATTTACTTAAAGCCTAATTGTTTTATACCATCTATCTAACAATATTTATGAAGCAGAGATCGGATGACCAATGTAACTATATTGGAATTGTAAACATTATTATTTTGAAGTAATGCATTGGCTGAAACCATTATATATATATATATATATATATATATATATATATATATATATATATATATATATATATATATATATATATATACAGTGCCTTGCATAAGTATTCACCCCCCTTGGACTTTTCCACATTTTTTAGTGTTACAACCTGGAATTAAAATGGATTTAATTGGGATTTTTACCATTTGATTTACACAACATACTTAACACTTTGAAGGGGCAAAATATTTTTTATTGTGACACAAAAGTTAATTAAACAAAAAAAAATACATTTGTTGGTTGCATAAGTATTCACCCCCCTGAGTCAATACTTGGTAGAAGCACCTTTGGCAGCAATTACAGCTATGAGTCTTTTTGGGTAAGTCTCTACCAGCTTTGCACATCTGGATCCTGCAATTTTTGCCCATTCTTCTTGGCAAAATTGCTCAAGCTCTGTCAAGTTGGATGGGGACCATTGGTGAACAGCAATTTTCAAGTCTTGCACACAGATTCTCAATCGGATTGAGGTCTGGGCTTTGACTGGGCCATTCTAAGACATTCAGGTTCTTGTTTTTAAACCACTCCAGTGTAGTTTTGGCTGTGTGTTTAGGGTCATTGTCCTGCTGGAAGGTGAACCTCCGCCCCAGTCCCAGGTCTCATGCAGACTGAAACAGGTTTTCCTCTAGAATTTCCCTGTATTTGGCTCCATCCATCTTGTCCTCAATCCTGACCAGTTTCCCAGTCCCTGCCGATGAAAAGTATCCCCATAACATGATGCTGCCACCACCATGCTTCACCGTGGGGATGGTGTTCTCAGGGTGATGAGCAGTGTTGGCTTTGTGCCACACATAGCGTTTTGCGCTAAGGCCAAAAAGTTCAATTTTGGTCTCATCAGACCAGAGAACCTTTTTCCACATGTTTGCTGTGTCTCCCACATGCCTTTTGGCAAAATCCAAATGGGATTTGATATGGGTTTTTTTCAGCAATGGCTTTCTTCTCGCCACTCTTCCATAAAGCCCAGCTTTGTGGAGTGTCCGGGTTATAGTTGTCCTCCTTCAGAGTTACCATTGGCCTCTTGGTTGCATCTCTGACTAATGCCGTCCTTACCTGGTCACTGAGTTTTGGTGGACAGCCTTCTCTAGGCAGAGTCGCAGTTGTGCCATATTCTTTCCATTTTTTAATAATGGATTTAACGGTGCTCCGGGGGATGTTCAAAGTTTGGGATATTTTTTTATAACCCAAACCTGATTGGTGCTTCTCCAGAACTTTATCCCAGACTTGTTTTGATAGCTCCTTGGTTTTCATGATGCTGTTTGTTTAGATATGCTCTCTAACAAACTATGGGGCCTTCCAGAAACAGGTGTATTTAATCTGAGATCATGTGACACTTTAATTGCACACAGATGGACTCCATTCAACTAATTATGTGACTTCTGAAGGCAATTGGTTGCATCAGAGCTTATATAGGGGTGTCACAGCAAAGGGGGTGAATACTTATACAATCAAGACTTTTTAGTTTTGTATTTGTAAATAATTTTGAAAAATATGAAGATTATGGACTATGTTGTGTAGATCAGTGACAAAAAATCCTCATTAAATCAATTTTAATTCCAGGTTGTAACACTAAGTGCCTTATGCAAGGCACTGTATATATATATATATATATATATATATATATATATATATATATATATATATATATATATATTTTTTTTATTGCCCACAAAATTCACCATTAGTGTACTGCATTAGATAATATTCAAATCAAATTCAAAAGGTCCAGAATACTATTCAACAAATCAATTACCGGTATGTTCTCTTCTGAATGAAAATAAGATGGAAACAAATATATACAGACATAAATATGTTGTTATATTTTTAGTGTATTAACTGTTTGTTGTTATTAATAAACAGGTCTCTTATTAAGGTAAAATGCACAGCTAGGATTGCAGTGAGGGGATCTGCAAATAATCTTGCTCTCTTTCAGCATTCCTGTGAGAAGCCCTGCTGCTATTATGCACTGTGAAGCTTTTCTTATGTCTGCAGCTTTAAGAGTGTAAACATGAGGTAGATGGGATTGATGGTTGCTGTTCAGAATCAATTCTGTTAGATCTCTTGCTGCCCTTCAAGTTTGGCACAGTCGAGGGTTACATTCAAAGTTGATTCACACTATTACAGATCACGTTGCGGACAGTTTGCATTCAAAGTTCAATTCAAACAGATGCCATGTTAGTGGGAGAATACAGTTCTTACATTATTTTATTGATTGCTGACAAAAAAAAAACAGTACTGTGAAATGCTACAACTGTGAGACTAACACATATAGAACAGTGTTCTGTCTATTTACCCCAAGAAACGTAACCCTGTCATAGGTCAAAGACGTGGTGTAGAATACAGTGTTTATATAACACAGCACATATGAAGTCATGACAATACAATACAATACAATACAAATGTATTTTTATATAGCGCCCTTCATGCCAAGGCATCCCAGAGCACTGTATAAAGTTAAAAACAAACCAATATAGCTAATGTGTACAATACACTCCAGTTACAACCAATTATTTAAAAACACAATTTAGATTTAAAATAACCCAATGTTTCAGCCTGCCTAATGACAATTGGAATAGAGTTCCACAACAGTAAAAACCTCTGGCGGCTTTTTGGAAAAATTAAAGGTTTTGCATTTTTTGATCTCAAAGAACGACTAGGAACATACAGAGTTAGGAGTTCTTGGAGATAGGATGGCCACAATCAAACCTCACATAGAGAATCATGGAATACAGTTGTGTACAAAGTATGAAGCCAATATCTCAAATCGATGCATCATCCAAAAACCACCTTAAAACTTTCCATAACACTGAAAAGATGAAGAGATTTAATATTAGCAGTTAAAATAGTTTAGGTAGCGGCACCAGTGGGCTGACATTTAGATACAGTAAAAGCTAAGCAATTGGAACTCTTAGAGGCTGGATCCCAGTGTATGGGTGAATAATTCAGCATAACAAATAAAAGATTCAGTGTGAATTTTCAATGTGGTACAAATATAGACATCACAGCATCTGAGAAGCGTGAACACAACAACGCTCTCAAAGGAGGTAACCGGATGAGGAATATCAAACATTGCTTGTTACTGAAGCACTATTATTGGGATAGAAAAAGTTTGCCTTCACAATGTGCTTCACTCTTTGACATTTGGAATCTGCCATTGTCCCATGAACCATGAAACTGGCCTACATGGGCTAGGAAGTGCTTTGGTTAAAATAAGAACAGTTGGTCAGCGTATGCCACTGTTTATTAACATTAAAATGATTACAACAACATCATTGCCGTGTCTAGCAGACAAGGGACATCAAACCAGTGGGATGCACTGTTGTTATTATCATCCTCTCTGTGAGGACATGAAGACACATAGAGAGGTGCTGGACTAGTAACTGCTTAGTATTGTAGCTCTGGCATGACGGCAGATGGTGTTATATGAACAGTGTGGAATTGTACTCCTGTGATTTAGGATTTCAGTGAAGGTGAGTCCTTAGAAGCAGACACAGTACCATGGCTCAACAATGACCACCCTTGGGAATGTTATAAGCATATTTTCACGATCTGTGTTATAATTTCACCACTCTGTTTGGTAATGTGTCTGTTTATTATAACCCTTTGTCATGTAGAATGGAATAAGAACAGATTGTAATGATGCAGATAACAGGGTTTGCAAGCTAGGTCTCTGTATGTTATTAAATTACATGCACACTCACAAAGCCTATCAATAGCATTAATCTGCTTTGATAACACTGAGGTTAACACTACTGGAGAATAAAACCGTAGGATCACGTATAATTTGTTAGGAATCTTGAGTACTCAGCATTTGTTTGTTTCTCATTTTATTTGGATGTTCAATATGATATTTTCTCTTTAAAAAATAAAAAATACATTTGAGTAAAATTAATGAAAATATGTCAGAGTATCGCCTATTTCAGAACACATGCATCTAATGGAAAGTATTATGTTAAATAGGTTTTTTACTCTGAAGTTTTTTGTTATTTTGCTGCTGTTTTTAGTTCTCCGTAGAGCACTTTGCAATTGAATTCATTAAAGACGGAAGAACTGAATGGCAGCTGTATCCAAAAGTTCTCCTCAGTCCTGAGCTTGATAACATACTCTCTCAAGTCTCTTCCCTCAGCATCTTTGAACTGAAACTGTCAAACACTTATCAGCCAGCTGACCTCAAGCCAGACCCGAATTTGAAAGCAGACTGTCATAATAACATGATAAAAATAAAAAAAAAACACTTGAGGAAATGATTCATTAAACAATACAATGAAATGCAAATGATTGTTGCAGCATGAAACTTCAAGAGTAAGTAGTGGGGTTCTGAATTTTTCTTTTCATTGTTAACATCTGAACTTTTTACACTTATAACTTTAAAGTCTGTTTCAAAGCTCTTTTCAGCACTCTAGTGTCTGATTATTGACCACATTGTCAAACTGGTAACACAGCAATAACGATCCATGATGTGGTACGGAACAGCAAAGCCAGAGCACTTGTTATGTTTTTTAATTGCTCTTCCTGCAGTGATTTAGAGGACAGATCTCAAACCCCAGTGCACTAGAGCGGACATTTTGAAAAGAGCTGTGAAAAAGAGTTTAACGTTATACATGTAAAAACTTGTCAGGATCTTAAGAATGAAAAGACAAATTACAGGTATGTTATTTAAACAGTAGTGGCAACACGTGGGGATATATAACACTATATTTTTCAGAAACCCCGCTACTTACTCTTTCAGTGCTGTCCTGACACTGTCCATAATGAATAGCCTGTATTATAAAAAAAAAAGCTATACTAGTTTTATTGCAAATCAGCCGTGCAGTATTTAAATTACTGATGTTCATTTCATGTTGTGCCAACAAGACCAAGCTATTGTACTCTGCAGCTGATAATTACTAACCTCCATATGCCAAACCAAACTATTCAATATCAAAGACCAAACCTCAGCTTCATATCATGCCACCTGCACTCTTAATATGTGCCAACATTCAACACACAGATGCAATAAAGACCGCGTCGAATGGAAAATAATTATTTTATAGAAGCATTTCACTCGTCATGCTGCAAATGTTTACAGGGAAAATATAAAAAGGGCATGATGTTCAGGTGTTAATTTATTTTTTGTTGTTGTTGTTTTTTAACCTGATTTAGATCAGGTGGAAACTTCAACAAAGCCACCCCATTTAAAATACAAACATGAGATTTACCTACTGAATATTTGTGTTATATATTTCTTATTTTGCCCCTTTGGACACTAGTATTTGATTTAATTGGACCAGCACCCTCAATGCCATCAGCTACTTGAGGGACAGATGTTTTGCTCCTCCTCCTTAGGATTGGGCAGCGTGGTGTAAATGGCGCCCACAACCAAAGAATAGAAACATAAACTGAAACCTGGTAAAGGTCCTCAAGGTCAGTGAGGAATAGTGTCCTGTGAGGACCTGGTCCCAGGTTGACAGTGCTGATGATGCACTTCCTCCATGCAGAGACGGTTTTAGGTTTTAGCAACCAGGACAATTGTCCAGGGCCCCAGGCCATGGGGTGCCCCACTAGGTTAAGTTAGGTCTATTATAAACACGATCATTAATGACGTTTATGGAAATACTCCTGCAGGCATAAAAATAAGTCCTGTCTGCTTTAACCCTTGCATTGTGAATGAAGAATGCATTCTAGCAACTCTGAACAATGCTCTCCTAATGTTAGGTAAACCGGAGATGTTCTATGTGTAGCCAATTCTAATCTAACTATCCAATCTTGCCAAAAAAAAATAAAAAAAATACAATGAAAGCTTGAGTCAGGTAACCTCAGTAATCATATTACCCAAAGCCCCTTCAAAGTGAAAAAAAAAACTAAACATAATTATTGTTGTCAATTATAATATACAATGTTATGTTCTTTTAAAAAATACAATTACAAATTGTAAAAATTCTATATATTTTTTGGAATATCCTAATATAGCCTTCTATGGAAATTAACTTCAAGCATTCTAGTCTGTGGCTATTATGAAACGTAACCATGGTAGCATAATGCATATCCATATAGCAGTAAAATGAGCCACTTTTATTATGTTGAGCTTTTTAGAGTGCACAGCCGTGCATAGAAATGAACACGCACAAATGTTTATTTAATGTGCTGTGATTAAATTGGGCTCCTTGGTTCATTTTGCTAATAATAAAAACAGACAAGCAGACTAAAATACCACCCTCTTGCCAAAGCGCTTTACAAAGCAGCCTTTTCATCGTGGCAAAGAAAGTAAAGCTACACAGTTTATTGCTTGTAATGATTTATTTGTAATTGTCCCAGACCATTTGATATTCTCAATGACAACTAAAACAATGTTCTTAAAATGTTCATGCAAATTAACCAGGCTTTGAGCTCAGAGTTTGAGCACACACTGTATATCGGCAACAGCATACTACGTACTATACAGGATGTACAGAAGCCAAGTAGTTAAACAGAGGAGCTACATACACGATACATACAGGTAGGTCAGACCCATTACTGCTGGCCATAAAATGGAAGCAATGACTTTCCCAAACTGACACACCAGCCTTGCAAGGTGAACGGTTTACTCTTCCTTCACCTCAGCTACCCTCCCTGGTCTCCAGTGGAAACTAGATCAGCAGTACATGCTTTAAAAGGTGTGGTCCTGATGGATGTAAAACCCACTTCACTACTGTATGTAATCTTTTCACTACTCACTGAGCAGATGGACTTTTATTTCATATACATTTTCTTCAAGGTGAAACCCTATAGAACAGCTCTTGCTTCTGTGTTGGCCCACTGCCATTACAGTCACCAATACTCCATGAAAATGTAGATATAAAAGGTGCTGCATTTTAAAGGCTACCTGTCTATTCCCTATTTAACATAAGACACTGTATTTCAAACTAATGGAAGATTTTATCAATTTATTCTGAGAGTAACATATAATGTTGGCTAGACAAAGAACACTGGAGCCCAGTGGCAGTTGTGGGAATCTGTTTATCTACTCAACCAGCCTGGATGACGTAGGAACAAGTAATTGATAAACTAGAGTACATCTTGACCTTGCATATGTTCTGTGTCTGGAACAACATTATGACACATGCCAAGAAATTAACAGTGTTTAGATATTGTTAGGTAAACATAGTGCGAGCAGAGTTCACAAAGTTCAGCTACACACACATGCAGTTAGTTAAAATATGTAAGACAGGCACTCATTAGTGCGAGTGAGACAAACTTACCTGAATCCTCTCCTGATGACAGACTCTCTTCTTACCCGAGCTATCTCCCAGAGAATTAGGTAACTGATCGTTAGTTCTGTTAGTTCCGTTTTGGGCATCTCTTGTAGGAACAATTCCAATCTTATAGCCCTCTGATGTGACCCTCAGACTGCAGCTTTTCTGAAGGCTAGTTATGTAATGTTGTTACGAACCTCAGTGGGGAGCCAGAACATTAAACAGAATCCGCTTCAAAACAATGGTATATAAAATTGTACAATCAGTCAATATATGAAAATTAGATATTTTACAATAATACTGATGCAGCAAAAAAAAAAAAAAAATAGAAAAAGATTTTGCTCAATTAAATGAATATTTTCTACTCCCATATAGCATTGGACCAAACTTCTACTTCTGATAGACAATGATTTTCTATAAAAGCAAACAACACGACTACGGTATAAACTCTATGTAATCTCTATTGCTGCGCAGGCCCTGTGAGTAATCGTAACTTGTATTTTATCAGCGAAAACTAAAAACAACATCTGGAATGTAGCCGGTTCTCTGTGCTTAAAAATAACCCATTGTTGACTCACTATCGGCTAAAGTTAGAAAATCAAAAAACCTCCTACCAATATCTGCTCTCTCTCATTTCAGTGCAGTTCAGCCACTCGGAAACAGACTCGGAAACAAAGCCCAGTGTGACCTGTTTTAATTAAACTGCTGTTTCTGTGTCTGTCTCTCTTATAAAGCTTTAGACCAGCAACAACAGCAAACATAATCTCAGTCCTTAGTTAGGACTAGTTCTACTGTAAATGCTCACACAGTACATTTTGAATTTAAATATTACAGCAGAATATCTTTGTAAACATGAACTAAATTAACTAAACGAACCTGGCTCTTTTTGTATAGTGGGTGTGGGTCAAGACTTCTCACTCAGGGCAAGAGGCCATTTTGATTCTACACACCTACACTTTGCCATTAGTCATAAAAGCAGTTTCAGCCATGGTGGTTTCTTCTGTGAGCCTTAATTTTAAGTTACCTGTACAGGAGGGGTGGGTTAATTAAGATCACGTTAAAATCTGGACTAGCTATGCAATGAAAGTATTACATTGTACCCTACAAAAGATTCTGTTTCTGCTTTTTGTAAATGTTTTCAAGCTAGAAGGCCTTTGTTTCATGACTGTCAATACCAACATCAGCTCCTACCTGTCTGCTTCAGTAATCTCCACCGGAAAAGATACTTCTCAAATTAAAATGAAGTATACTGTACTGCAGAACTGAGGTTTCATGTGTCAGTGGACCAGCACAGAGCTATAACTCAGATTTGTTATATTTAAAAATAGAAACAGAAACATGAAACAGAATGGATCATACATTTAACCACTTTTTTCCTTTCTTATAAAAAAGCATATTTTATTTGAAGTTTCACTTAGCAACACCTAGTGGTTGGGAATGGTACAATTTTGAATGAATAGAAAGAAGACAAGTGTTGAATTGACAACAGAACTTGCAGAAGGCACAGGTGTCGTTGTCCATCCATCAACAGTCCAAAGCACCTTTGATCATTGTTCCATAGTCCAATTTCTGTGTTCTTATGCATATTTTAGCCTTTTAGTCTTGTTCCCCTTTCTTAACAGAGGTATTCTTACTGCAACACATCTTTTAAGTCCTGATTTCAAGAGTGACCTTCGTACTGTTGATTTGATGGACAATGACACCTGTGCCTTCTGCCACTTCTGTTGTCAATTCAACGCTTGCCTTCTTTCTATTCCTTAAGGATATTATCTTCAAGTATTGCTCATCCTTGTTAGACAGCTTTTTGGGTCTTCCAGTCCTGGGTTTGTCAATTACAGATGATGTTTCTCTGTACTTGTTGATTATGCTTCGGATACCACACCTTTAAAATCGAGTGATGCAAGCTATTTCACTCAGTGTTTTTCCTTCTTTAGACAAGTCAATGTTGTTATAATAGTAGAAAACACTAGTGGAGGCTTTGAGTAAATTGTTGGTGCTCACAATGCATCAGAGTAGAAAAATGCAACATGTCTAAGACTTTTGCACAGCAGTGTATACATATACTCAAAAGATAAAAAATATATAATTTCCCATGTATTGGGTAATAATTAACTTGTTCTAATAAACCGATCCCTAATTCAAACACACAGAGTACTGATACTGTGCAGTATGTGTTAATAGAATAACTGGTTTGTCCTTTTTGGGTTTACTTCAATTAAGCAAATCATCTTCAGTTTAACAATCCATGGAATGCATTATTCAACAGTCCTGATCGGTAATAATAATAAGTAGTCACGATGAAATGTTAATATAGAGATGGGATGCGAGTTCTGAGAAATTACATTTTAGAGCAGCATAATTCTTTCTAAGAATACATCCACAAGCAGTGTAGAAAGAGTGACTGCTGTGCAGTAACCCCCTCCCCTCTCTCTGTCTTCATAGTAATGCACTGCAATAAAACACTTAAGGAATTATCTTAATACAATATATGAGATACAATCAGAACAAAAACTGGCTTTTGTGTTCCACTGACAACAAGAATGAAGTACAGTCTTTCTCTAAAAACAGCTTGAAACGATTTTTTTTTTTGCAAAAATGTACTTTATTTTTTCGAAAGTTTGGTTGGTTAGTTCAATTTAATGTGACCCATAGTCATGTTCTTTTGTTTGTTTGGGTTTAACAATAACATAGTTATCAATTAAATCTGGAGTAACAGATTGTATAAAATTGAGACATATTTTCAGAAATCCAGTTTATATAAAACTGGGGTCACCCAAATCTATGTTTAAAAGCTCCAGGTTAGAAAAGGCTGTTTCCATACCAGACAACCAGACAATGTAGTGGGTTTAGATTACAGGTGTGCTGATAATCACTCAAGAAATTCCACATGCAATTATACTGTACTGTGAACACAAAAACTGTACTGAGGTTATACATTATATGCCATCATCCAAGTCCTGTATTTTGACATCAAAATGCAGCTTGAATAGTTTATTTGAGAAATAAAATAAAAATTATATATATATATATATATATATATATATATATATATATATATATATATATATATACACACAAAGAAATAATATATTTAAAAGTACAATGGCAGTTACTATGAAAAAATTATTAAACAGCACAGCCCTGATATATTATAGGATTAAATACTGGTAAAAGATAGCCATGAGATTTAGGATGATGTCACTCTCATCATTTGTCATTGAAAAACCCCTAACTGTTTTATTAATGAATGGTAAATATTTTCAGTGTTGAACTACTGTAGTCCTATGTGAACTTTATTGTCCTTTTATAGCAAACTCTGAAATGAACCTGATTATTCTAATTTAACCACAAGGGGGCAGCCTTGCATTTCGATAAAGATAAGCCAGTTTACCACTTATGCCAGCAAATCAGTATTTGAGCTGTACATTTTGACTTGATGAGATTAAAAAAAGCAAAAAAAAAAGTAATAAATTACATGTTTTTCTGCTATATGCGTGAAACACAAATCACGTATTGTGCAGTTCAGTTTATAGTTCAGGGTTAGGGGGAGCTAAGTGATCCTCAAATTTTAAAGATTGATTGCTTCCTGCTTTGTAATGATATATATATTTTTTAAATCAGTCCAAAATCCCTTCATACTGTCTTACCTGGTTATGTCAGGGAGCTGAAACTCAGAAACTGTGCATTGGCAGCCTGCCCTATCCGATCCAATGCATCTTGATGCACTTTCATTATTGCATGGATCTCCTCTCCATAGCAACAGGCTCCCAATGCGCACAGCCAGCCCCATAGTTCAAATCATATGCCCGTTTGGGGGAAGTATAGAGCCCATCTCCTAATATGGAGCTACGCATTCAGACTATTGCCACTTTGGATCTCCAGCAATTCACATATCAGTTTAAATTATAACTGCATATTGTTTAGTATTATTTAGCCCGTGTCTTTATATTGTGTTGTGGTATTTCTTCACAGCAGAGGGGAATAATTGACCTACATAAAGAAAATCCCAAGGTGGATAAATGTACTGCACACATTACAGGAGGAACTAAGGCTTTCAAGATGTGATCTATTGCTATTCAAAAAATACATTAGCATTACTAAGGCACCCTTTATTCTATACAGACAACAGCTAACAGTAATTATAGAGATATTAGCAATATAATAACCTGTTTTCTGTGGATCTTTTTAATTTCCCTGGCTTTAATGAACTTCAGTACAGGTGCTCTTTTCACATCATTGTTCAGTTACATTTTTAAGTTATCATACAATGTAAACATCTCCGAAGGTTCAACACTATAGAGCAGTTCTCATATCCATGCAAACCTATTATACACTACAGAGTGCATGCCATGTGTTTACTGGACAGCACTGGCACACACCATCTGGCCATGCATAGGCTTGGGCACTAAAGGGAATAGACGGTTTTCAAAAAGACCATTCAATGAGAGCCTGTCACATTTAAGAAGTAGATGCAACATGTGTTAAGAAGTTAATGACAAGCTATTGTATGATTTTATTTCCATTATTCTGCTTCATTTAGCTGTCCCCTCCCCCATTGCTGAAAAGTATGTCACTAAAAGTACCCTGATTAGATGTTACAAACATAGATCTGCAGACAAATTCTGACCCACCCCCTGTGTTTCTAATGTAAGAACTGAGCTTTTGAAATATGAATCCTGCAGTTTGTTATGAAATCAAGTTATTATATAGAACATACTAGGGCTTGTACACTGAAATAAACGCAAGAAAGCTGCCTCACTTGTGCCTCCTGCTGATGTTATTCCTCGTCCAAAACGTCTCGATCGGGATTCTAAGGTACAGCTGCATCAAGAAAGAAGGCACTGAAGAAGGCACGAGACAAAACATTGGTCACTCAAGTTTCTTATTCCTCCTCCTACACTACGCTAAGTCATGTAAACACAGAAAAAGAAAATGTTAACTTGGGTGCTTTGTTATAACCCCGAAATAAAAAAAAAAAAACAGTTTTCCCTTATACTTTTCAAATGCCTACAGACTTTAAGTATGATTTTCCTAAACTGAAAACCCACTCTCTTATGACACATGTATGTTTTGTGAAGTAGACCAAGCTGAGAGACTACCAAACTAAGTGATCGTAAACCTTTAAGAAATGTTTTAGGAAAGTTTTTTTCGTCTTAGGTTGAACAGCTCTTTAAAAACGAGAATTGTTTTAACTCAATTCTATTTTTATTAATAATAATAATAATAATAATAATAATAATAATAATAATAATAATAATAATAATAATAATACATGTTTTTAAATAACTCATGATTAATTGTGAATAGGTTCCTACAGTATATTTCAGAATTCAGAATGTGTTTTTTTCTATCAGAATTACAACAATTGTCTGTATTACAAAAAGGTCCAAGTCGATCTTTTTTCTGCAGCAGGTTTTTTTCTGAAAAAAAAAAACACTTCTGCTGGTTAATTCAGTTTGTGGCATCCTCTTTCTACTCTGATGAGAAATGGGTTACACTTGTGCCAATCATTAGCACTGTAAGTGCTGTTAACAAACCTAAAGATGAATGCCCACTGTCCCAATTCAGTGAAAAAAAATTATTCAAGTGATCCAATTAAAAAATCCACATGTGAAATACACAATTCTGGGCAAAGTGCTATTACCATTCTAATATTTACTCTATGAAGTTTCAAGCAACAATAATAATTGAAAAATGCACGCATAATTGATAAATAAGTATAAAGTAAAATGATGTTATGCCTCGCCATCTGTCATTTAATTACCTTATATGATAAGCAATTGGATAGCTCTTAGTAACAGAAGGATCCACTTCTCTCTGAAAAGCTGTTAAATTACCTGGCAATGCATGAAAATGACCACATTTAAAATATTAATATAAAAGTTTTCATACTGTACTATTCTATTAAAACCACTTAGTGTTTTAATTAATACCAATCTGCTGTAAAGTCACTTACAATAGGACCTCGATTTTAGGTTTCATACGATGAATATTGAGTCTGAATTATTTCTTTCCAGATTATTTTTGTCTTCAGTCGCATACCAGCTAAATGGAATTTGGGTCCATAATTAAGCATGTAGCCCCTGCCCAGTCCTGTTTTACCTCAAAGGCTAGAGATAAGGTTTTAACCGAAGGCAAGTCCCTCCATGATTTGAAGCCCATTTCCATGTGAGCAATTTTATTGCCAAAACTGTGTTTGCCAGTCATTCATACAGTTCTGCCGTCCAGAAATAAAATGATTCAATTCAAGAGTAAAACACATGAGTACTATTTAAGTGACCAGTTAAGCAGACAATTCTTAAGCATTAATGTCTGATGGATTCAGTTGTATCCCCATTTTTCTGAACAATTTGAAATGCCCAAATTAAATTCACTACAACAAACTTATCGATCAGGAAGATCAGACGGCCTCTGTCCTCCAGTCAAGCTATTGGCCTAGTTGCACCTGCCAACCTAAACAATGGGTGTTACCAAGTTAATGAACCCTGGAGGGGATGGCCCAGCCACGAAAGTCTCCACCTGGATTTGCTGTGCTGCTGAAGCGCAACAAGGAGAACTATTCATAGGCCCTCCCAAACCCTGCAGGAGCGCAAAGGCTAATGAAACCCTCCCTGCAGATCCCAAGCCAAGATGGGCTCCTCACAACAAAGTGGATTTGAACTGTGCTCGGCTGACTCACTCTGCACTTGCTGCAGTGCTTTTACTAGGTGAGCCAATTCAATTTGTATTCATTTTTGTCTTGACACATTACCTTAAGTGCTGTACAGTATTTTCCACTGCAGTTACCGCTTGTACCAAAAATATCCCATATATTTTTCCTCTCAGTTTTGCAGCAAAGACATTGGGGCCAATTTTAATTAACTAAGCAGTTGGGTATTTTTTCTCTTTCCACTGTATATGTATTGTCTTTAGTCAATAAACCATCCCTGGGGGACAGCAGGATTAACAAAGATTTAAAGGGCAGCATTATATAGATGATGAAAATAGACCCCAGCCATCTTTACAGTAGGATTTACACAATGTTAGAGCTGCCAGGGCAACAAGCCCTTTAGGCAATAGACATGAAGAACCTGACTGATGCTGAAACAATGTGCATCAGGTGTGCTTGGTGCACTGACAGGTGGCTCAGTGAATAAATCAGATAATTTGAGTATATTGGGCAGGCAGGTGAAAATCATGCATCATTGTTTAGTACACAAAACACCTGGACACCTCAGACTCAGCTTTAAAAATGACATTTCACAAGAACATATTGTAACCTGAAAATCTATTTGGCAAAGACAGATGTCACTTGAATAATCACTCAATTTGTGCAGGAAATAAATGCAGACCATGTCAAGCAGAAAGGTTATAGCCAAAGCAGTGAGCTGCTCGCTTTTTTTGAGGTTAATTGTAAAAAAATAAAATAAAATGCATCTACGGCAACAGTGACAAAGATAGCGCTGTTCAAAAAATCTGTCACCGTTTTCAAAATGTTGTCGAGTTTATTTCTAGTACAATGTATGTTACGATTAAGTGTTTAATGTGAATCAATACAGTGTGTTACATTAAACTGTTTACTGTGTAGTAATTCATTATGAATTAAAGATTTTAGTGAGAAATCACAAGCTAGTTCAAATATAAAATTATTAATACAACATATTTGCTGCTAGACCACTGGAGTGAGCAGGAAGGGATACAACAGCATGTAGCAGCAACTTTAACTTACATAGCCTGGTCTAATATCTATGCATATCCCATATTAAAAGTATATAATTCAAGCAAAGACCAAAAAGATCTTCAACAAAAGTAAAGGGGTACCAGTCATGGTAATGCTAGATTAATAAGAAATTGAATTTAGTAGAAAGTATGCCTTTAAAATATAGCATCAGTTCTGCAGAGAGGCACACTTGTCTGCATTGTGCATCTCACTACAGTCAATTTGCACACACACACCAAGGTATCATTCTGAAACCAAAAAGTCACTTTGTCCTCAATATGGGAGCCATCTTGTGCAAGAAGTTCTGCCTCACCACGTGCTGCAATACAGAAAAATAATTGAACTGAGGATCTAACTGTAATAATTGTAATAAAGTAATAATTAATTTATAAATAATTGCCAGTCTTTCTATCGAATAAGTACAACTGTTATTTTAGTAACACAAAAAATATTTAAAGTACTTCTTAGTAATGTTTTCTGATTTCTTGATATACAGTAAGTAACACAATATATCACATTTTCTTAATTAAATAAAAAGTGTTTCGCAGGAATGTAATGTACTGTGTGTGGTTCATATGTAATTATTTCTTATCAGCTCTGTTTGTTTCTTATTGTAATAATTAGTGTGTTAAAATAACCTCTCGACTAAACAGCCTGCCAAAAATATAAGTACTGTATGGTAACAAGCACTAATTGCACATTGCATATACACCAGCTTCTTCATTAGTTACATGCTGGATGTATTGTTGAATGAAGAACTAATGTACAAAAGGCTGCATGCCACAGATATTATACATATTATTCATACTGGTATTGTTTATTTTAACATTGACATTTCTCAAGAATTGTATCATTTGGAGGTCATACTATAAGCATTTCAGTTTCTAACTTGGTTATCAGGATAATGCTGTTTATATATTTCATATTTTATAAGCGCTTATAGTTTAGTTAAATTCAATGCAGATATTAATTTCTACTTGGAACAGTTTGTTCCCAACAATTTAACACCACATAAACAAACATCAATCATTGAATTTAACCAACCAGCTATGAAAAGAAAAAAGATTAAAAAAAAAAAAGTTCAGATAAAAGCATGTTCTTCTTTACACAGCTTTCTGTTAAATACCGTATGTCAACAGCATTCAGACATGATCAGAAAGAGCATTCATGGCCAAAACCCTGAAATGCAACAGAAGCAGACAAATATGGAAAAATCCAACCACTGGGTAACACGACCAATTCCATGACAAAACTTTCTCAATACAGTATGTTATACTGTACAGAACACTTTAGCAAACAGTATTATACAATCAATTGTGAGGAGTCATTTCATTTCAATTCTGTTTCCACGTCTTAGGATATCATTAGTCACAAAAATAAGAGGCTCAGTGTAGCTGCCTAATGTCTTCTGGCATTATTCATTTTAAGAGGTCTTTCATGTATGTAACTGGAAAGCAGTTATGATTAATGGGAATTTGTATTAAGAGTGTTAACATTTTAAAAGTATTGTTCAGCAATATCAGTGTGATAAAAACAATTAAGCAAAGTTGATGTGAAAAAAGCAATGAAATTCGGTTGTGTGATAAAAAGTGAAATATTCCAGAAAAATTAGTTATAAGGTTAAGCTAATCAGCCTCTGCAGAAACCCTTTTGGGGAGCAAAATGGGAGCAAAACCTCCCAGCCAGCTGTTCAGCACGTATATTTTGCTAAGAGGGCATGATCATCTATTCAGCGATACCAAGATATTTATTAAACAAGGGGTCTGAGTGGGGTTAAAAGGACAACATGTCAACAAGTGGTTTTTCATTTCAATAAAATTGATATAGGTAGTTGTAGAGAAGGCTTGCTCATTAAAATCATTCATTAATATTCAGTGATACAAATATATTTGGTGAGCAAGCAGTCCGAGTGGGATAAAACAATGTTTTCGCAGTACCGCGTTATTGAACAGTAAAATAGAGGATCAATTTAATGAAGTTTATTACAGGTGGGGGTTCATTCAAGAAATAATGAGAAGTGGGGGGTTTGTCTGGGAGCCTAATGTGATTCTTAATTGTAATTCCAGTGTTTAACCGGCTGCCTGATTCACTCACTTTAACCTCATTTCCCTCTTTTAGAATGAACTCACATGGACCACAGGGCAGCAGACTTATCTGGAATAATCACAAATGCACTGGATAAAAAAAAAAAGCTATGAGGACAAATACAACATGTGAGACAAATAGAATATGTGTATTATTATTATTATTATTATTATTATTATTATTATTATTATTATTATTATTATTATCATTATTATTATTATTATTAGTAGTAGTAGTAGTAGTAGTAGTAGTAGTAGTAGTAGTAGCAGTAGTAGTAGTCGTAGTAGTAGCCATAGTAGTTTTTTTTTGCTTTTCTGTGTTTTATTCAGTACAAGAGAACGAACTTATGCCTTTACAGCGTATTTGCGGATAGGGTACAGTTGTTCTTTTCTCTGCTGCTTCTTGGTCTTCAAGCTCTTCGTATTTGTTCAGCCTGCGACTCATGGCACGAGTCTTCCTGGGCCTCAAGTCCAAAGGCTTGTACTTCTTGCCTTTGTAGAATTTCCTCAGATTCTCCTTCTGCGTCTGGTTAATTACAGTCAGAACTCTGGCAATGGACTTGCAGACAATACAGATCTTGGAGAGTTTGGCTACAGCTCCGTCGGTCACCTTGGCGACGCAGAGCTGGGACAGCTCCACCTTGAGGTCATCCAGCTGCTTCAGCAGTTCCTCCTTCTCTCGGAGGGTCTCGGGCCTTGATTTTTGCCATTGTCACTTCTGGCTGCCAGTAGTAGTAGTATTAGTGATTTCCGATTGTGTGAAGACATGTTTTTTCCATATATGCCATACCATTGCTACCATATTACAATGGCTATCTTTGCTACCATTGCTACCATATTACAATGGCTATCGTTGGTCTATTTTTTTTACTATTATTACATGCATCACCTTTACAACATGGAAATGTATTCCCCTACCTTTAGACAATGTAGCAGACAGGAGAGGAGGTATGCCACACTGAATCTTTAATAATGGAAGTGACATTACTCAAACAGACCCTGATTGTGATCACTTCAACAGGATCAGCAGGTGGCTGAGTAACCAACACAGCCGAATGAATGAAACCGACAATCAGCTGCCATTTTTCCAAAGTCCTGCCAGTTATGTCAAAGAAGATTAGAAAATGCCCTCCTTAGGTAAACTCATGAGTGTTGTCATCTTCTCTAGTGAATTTCAAAATCAAATCAACGGAAAGGTCAAACACGTTTTCAAAGATGCCACAATTCATATTATGTTGACAAATCCTGCTGGGATTTGTAAGGCTGGGGTACCTAGGAGAATGCAATGTTCATAGAACAAAAGACTCCAGTAATAGGTTCCACCTTCATTGAATCATTTATTTTATTAAAATATTCTATTCAGCACCAGAAGAGATTATCATTATTTAACACAGTTACTTTTGCTGTACTTGGTCAATGGAAAGAACATTATCTCACCGCATGACTCATGAATAATAAAGATGGATAAGTCATGAGCAGCGCTGTCCCACTTTCAGGCTTTTTTCAACTTGTTTGAATCATGTAGATACTGCAGGAATGGTCTTACAGTGTGTCTCAAGTTTTGTATGGAAATACACACGTGCCAAGCCCCTTATTAATACCATTACAACCATTTGCTGGGTACTTGGCTGTTATTAAGTGCTCCATTTATGTCTTTCCATAACAAGAAAAGATCACTGAGGGTCATTGCTCCATGCATCAGCAGTAGCAGCAATCAAAACCTCCAGCTAAAGAATAATTTTAAGCTTTGTTAATTTCAGGGATGTTACAATGCCAACAGAAATGCAATTAATCTCTGTGCTGTTTTGTAATTGCCAGGAAGTCAGGGAGGTCAGTTAAACTGCATGTGTAATGTGTGCAGTCAATTTAATCCTATGTTGTGTTCATGTGAAGGGCAAGCAGATCAAGTTCACCACCCCTTACACAAGAGCACAAGTACAGACAGAAAGGCTGGACGATCTTTATATGTACCCGTACTGTAGATGTTGTTTGCAGTCATTTTAAGTGGTTCTGGCTTGTGTTGCTCTAATACTGAAGGGGTAAGAGTAGTCATTCTAAGCTATGATCACCTTATAGAATTAACACATTTTGCTTCATAAAGTTGAATGAAACCTGCTGAATAATGTTACGTTAACATACTGAATTACTTATCGCTTTGTAGTTTTCCATATACTTTTGTGATATCATTTTGTAGTTTCTTTGATTACATGATGTTAAATAAAAGATCTATATATATATATATATATATATATATATATATATATATATATATATATATATATATATATATATATATATATATACATATATATATATATATATATATATATATATATATATATATATATATATATATATATATATATATATAACTGTTGAAAACCACAGAAAGAGGGAAACAGCTACTCCCTTGGATTGATCCAGATCTGCACTTGATTTGTAGGTAAAAGTATTTTTATTTGTGCATGTTCACATTACAAAAGTCGGCAAGCTACAATGTTAACGCATTTTGACAGTTTGTCTTCATCAGAACATTGTAAAAGACTTGGTGTCATTTTTTCTCTCAGACTCCCTCTATATACTACTACAACCCACAAAAAAATCTGACCAAATACAATGTGAAAAATGTGCAAAAATGCAGAAAATCAGACAGGGGGCAAATACTTTATCACGGCACTGTGTATATATATATATATATATATATATATACAATCCTAACATTCTGCAAAATGTTTGGCAATAGCTGTAGCAAGCCTATCTTGGTTATTAAGCCAAGATATGTTCCACTGTAAAATGTTATACAGTTCCATACTGTAATGGTGATGCAGCATTTCTAGGATTACATCTTGTGAAAGGCTTCAGATCTTGTCAATGATGGCAGGTTCTTTATTTTAAAAGCACTCTTTCTTAACATCACTAAAGAAGAAATATCCAATGTTTGTTTTAGAGTAGACAGCCACAAATGCTTGCACTGCGGTATATCCTTGAATCGGAAAGAGATATCACTACTACTACGACTACTACTACTACTACTACTACTACTACTACTACTAATAATAATAATAATAATAATAATAATAATAATAATAATAATAATAATGATAACAACCATCTTAAAGTATTCTTTTGTTAACAAAAAGAAAACTAACACTGTTACCAGTTTTAAATGGTGAAATCTGACATTCCGAAACTACCTGTCTAGTAGAAATGCAGAATTGGCCCCCATGCATACAATAATGAAGGAAATGATCTATTAGCATTGTCACCGTGCCATAAGAATTGCTTCTGAATTAAAATGAATAGTGGCTGAGAACTGAGGAGACATTGAAAAATATCCTTCAGTTATCAAGGTCCTGTCCCTAAGTTTGGATCATTAATAGTGAATAGCCTAATACATTGAATATGTTTCTTACAAAAAAAGGGGGAGTAACAATTAACATTCTTAAGCAAAGTGATATCATGAATATTTCAAAGTTAGTCAATGTTAAATGTGATGTGTGGTGTGGATTATTTTAACTTGTAACCCAGCTGTCAAATACCAGTAACTACTGTAGCTAAAGGCCTAAACGTTTTTCCAGTTATAATATGCTGCATTTGGCCTACAGGAACACTAAGGCTCTTGTTACAAGACTGCCAATTCTTTACAGTCATACAGTCTTTGATAACGACATGCCACTTGATGACCATTGGCTTTCTCCAGGTCTCCTGTAGACACCCTATGGAGTACATGCAGAAAAAAGGAAAGATTTTACCATAAGAACAGTATATGATGTGTCTAACTGTCTGTCGATGCTCATATGTGCGCTTCACATGGTTAATTAACTACAGTTTGCTCATTCAGCCTCATATTATATCTCTCGGTAACGGTAACACTCACAGTTTATTAATGATGTTGATATTGGGATCATTACGTTCTGTGCCAGTACCGAAATCCGTAACCTAGATACTGTAGGACACAGCATGTGTTGCTAGATATACCCTTAGAGGCTTTATACCAGCTGTGTATATTTTGCTCACTCTGATGCAGACCCTTACTGTGGAAGGGAATTACTTGTACTCAGATTCTCATTATTAGGCTGAACACACACAGCAGCCTTTAACTATGGCCCCTGGACACTGTCTTATAATGGAGGAGCACTGCTGAAGTGAATTCAGTTGGTTCAATCTTTCTTTATTTTCCACTGGGGACATCCTGTCCTGAGTTGATGATTATTGTTCTTGGAGCTATAATAAGTACAGTAGCACAGCCAATGAGTCACTATTGAGTCAGGTCTCAATAGAGGTGGCAATTGGGGCAGTGCTACAGTGAGACAGAGCACAGCCATAGTGAGACAGGTAAGCACATTTTATGTGTTTTTATGTGATTAGCTTTTTTTGGCTGGCCTGAAGAAAAAGGGGATGTGACTTGAACCAGGATTCAAGTCTCTCCATTCACCCAATGGATGACGATTTTCTGGTTCATAAATTACAATTCAGAAAATATGTTCCCTGACATGGACATCAAATATTCTTCTTAATAATAACTTAAAATAATCAATCATTTATGAACTATTCTCAACTAAGTTAAATCATGCACATACTGTACACAGTTATGGTATAGGTAAAAAGAAAAGGTCAATAATTTTACTGGTAATATGTATCAGCAACATTTTTATTTCAGAAAATCAGTCCCTAAACTTGTATAGATGTGACATATTCCATTGCTTATATTGCTGTCAACAGTCGGAGCTGTATCTCAATTGAGTTTTTAATCCCCAGTTACCTCATTAATTTATCTTTGGGTACCAGTCACCGACTTAACTTAACGTGTATAATAAATGCATTGTTTTAGATTTGTTTACCAGTTTTAACTGGCAGGGCTCCCAACTAGCTCCCTTGTCTGGTTGCCACCTGGGATATTCTGGCTTATTTCTGGTACATAATGAAAACAAGGAACACAGACTGCACAGTCACTGATACTGATATGCTACAGTACTCATTCTACCTGTGGCACAGAACATTGTAGCTACACTTGCCCCTTTGTAGCATTGCTATCCAATCCCTGCAGACTAATATGAGATTCATCCAGTTACATCTGCAGATTTTTACAAATTCCCTTTAACTCTCCAGTCGAATTAATTAAACACTTCAGCAAGGGAGCAGACTCTTTCTTTATTCAAAACAGTTAGAATGTTCGCAGTTTTACTCAGGAAGGAAATAAAATTGGATTACAGAATCTGTTTTCTTTTGCACAGAGTAGAACTGCTGGTCCCCTGACTCAGTTACTGCTGGTCTTCCAGGCCCAGCTCTATAAGATAGCTCTCATTGCAAATTAATCACAGGAAATATACCACAAGTTGATTCCTGCAAATTACAAAAGATACATCACATTGAGGAACTGGCCTTAAGGGATATATAGAGAGAGAGATAATGTGACACTCTGTGACACAACCTCACCAAGCATTAAAACATTTGATGACAGGGGTGTCCTTTTCTATTCCTTGGACCACACATGGAAATCAAGTACAAGGTTTTTGCTTTTCAAGCACCAAAGAAAGGGATATTATCTTTGGCTAAAATGGTCAAAACACCACTTTGGTCTTGAATGTTTTCCTACCAATCAATTAATTATTTGTTCTTGTCTATGCATATACCAAATACCTGCTGTAGGTATTGAAATGTTTGATTCCTGACATTTTCTACCAACTTGCACTTATATAAATAATAATAATAATAATAATAATAATAATAATAATAATAATAATAATAATAATAATAACCTTTATTTATAGAGCGCCTTTCATACACAATGGTTCAAAGCGCTTTACAGACAGTCAAAAACAGAGCAGTATATTTTAAAAAATACAATAAAAACTAGAATAAAGTTTTCAACCTGCAGTTATCAACCGGTAATTCGTTACTTTTAATAACACAGTTTCTGTGCTATGGTAAGAACGGAAACCTGACCAAAACTTTTCAAAAATTGTGTTAGAAATCAGGTGTTCGTTTAATTGCTTTAGCACTATTTTTTCAAGGAATTAAGAAATTAATTACACCTATCAGGAGATGAATCACAGTGAATGCTGAGGGAAGGATTTACAAATCTATCAATTACTGAAAAAAAAATAAGCATTGTGTCCTTTTGGAGTTTGAAAAGCACATTCAGTGTATATTTTCAATTATACATCAAAAGGGAAATACAGATGACTGGGAATCTTTAATTTAAAACTCCTTTAATTTATTTATAGTCAGTACAAAGACTACCTGGTGGTAATTTGAGCAACAGTACAGCAGCTTTTTGTAGACTTGTTACTTAGTTTATTACGCAGATAAGTGGAGAGGCTGACCATAGGGAAATCATGGGCAGGGGGGCAGGACAGCTGCCCTCCCCCCGTTAGATCAAGTGGAGGCTGGGCAGGAGGAGGCGAACTCTGGTGCACAGCGGGGACGTAATGGATTGGGGTAAGATATAAATCTTATAAAGACTATAAATCATTGGACGTGTTGTTTATCGATTGACGATTCGATCTGGTATTGGAAGCGCCTAAATTATACTTGGTTTATGGGATTTGATCTAAGGTTAAAGTAATTCCCTACCAGAATGACTGCTTTGCTTAATTGATGTGTATGTAGAAATGTGACTTACCGGTAGATTTAACAAAGTGTCCTGTGGTGTCTGTAATTGTGTCAACCCTCGGGGCAACAGTTTTCCACTATAAGCCTCAACTCCAGTCAATATTTGTATACTATTTATTCATATATTGTTTATGCATTCAACTACTGTACTGTCATTTGCTTCGCTGTCTGTGTAGTCTTGAACAAGAACACAATGTAAAAGAGTCTCAACTGGTCATCTCCTTGTTAAATAAATACATCAAATAAAAGTACTGCTCTACTAATATGCCATTCAGACAAATTTGTTTTCCAATTCCTGCATTTCCCAGACACCAGAGGGTAATAAAGAAAACATATGCCAATTACATTACCAGACGTCAGTTACTTACAGTAGCTTATTATCAAAACCAATCAAATGAAACCAAAATACAAATTTGACATCAGATACAGTTGCATGTGTTTAGCTGTGTAAAGCAATGCGTCATCTAGAAATGGCAGTAGTACCTACATCCACCAATGAGACCAAATGACTGATACAATCAACCTTTTAGGTAAATGCTTCATGGAAAGTTCATGCTATAAACTGACCCGACTGTAGGAGCCATGTAGAATTCTATATAGCCTGTATTTATTACCCCAATTCAAGTTGTCTCAAATAATTTGCTGCATTTAGTACTACAGTAGAATCTACCATATCCGATCCTGTAGGACCTCTGATGGACCTCTGACACGTGTCATTTAAACATGTTATTACCAGCTGAACTGTACAGAGGAAATTGATTAATGCACATTGTATTATGGGTCTAAAGCAGTACATTCAGTTATTTGCAGGACAGAATAGATTCAGTTGCAGATAAAACAATAAAAAAGATGGTGCGTTTGGGTATTCAGTTATACTTTTTACAAGCTGTCACTTCATGTAAAAAAAGAAACTGCCCAGTTTAACCATGTTCAATAAAAGAAAACAAGAAAGCAAGGGATTAATATAATTACTGTACCATTAAAAAGTGGTACACTTTTTGGCTGTTGTTTTTTAAACACCATTTCTTATTCAGGTTACTTATGGTACATCGGGAGGCAGTGTGGTCCAATGGTTATAGTGCTGGGTTTGTAACCAAAAGGTCACCGGTTCAAATCCCACCGTTGCCACTCACTGACTTGCTGTGTGACCCTGAGCAAGTCACTTAACCTCCTTGTGTTCCATCCTGGTGATGAGATGTTAAATCAATGTCCTATTGTAAGTGACTTTGCATATAATGCACAGTTCACATCCTGCCTCTGTAAAGCGCTTTGTGATGGTGATCCACTATGAAAGGTGCTATATAAAAATAACTGACATATTACTTTGGCATGGATGAGAAAGCACATTAAGAATTGTTTTTGGAATGCTGTTTTGTAAATTGCCAAATTCTCTGTTAACGTGCTTTGTTTTGCAATAATGTTCACTGATTTGCATTGCCATATATATATATATATATATATATATATATGTGTGTGTGTGTGTGTGTGTGTGTGTGTGTGTGTGTGCCTAACATTGTTAATATTTAATGTCCTGATATTAGTAAAGCAACTATGACAACTTCCATTAAGTATGGGGACAGTCTGTGTATTGCAAACATCTCTTATTGTGTATTTCTAACAGAGCTGCATGTTTTAGATAATCAGAGCCTGTTATTGTTATTTAGCCAGTCACTCCACCTTTACCTTGAGTGATCCTGAATGTCACTGATACACTTCACAGTACTATGGATAACAGCTCAAAGCACGGGCCTGAAACAGAGTCACTAAATCAGAAGAAAATGTGTCTTTGTTTCAAACAAAGCATCATTTTTCATATTATTGAAAAACACACAAATGTATGTACTTGTACTGGAAGACAGGAAGTAAGAATGCTATTAATAAAGCTAAATGCTTTTGTCTGAAAACCTAAAGCAAAATCAATTGTACTGAATAAACACTGAAAACTGAATTGGATTATTCATTCTGGTTGCCACAACATTGCCCATATATATTTATTGCATTGTGCAAAAACAATTACATTTCATTAGAGCAACACGCCTATAAAAAAAATGTATTTACAATGAGCACCACAGCTTAACAGCCTATACATCACAATTTATTATTGTGGCAATAAGCTATAAGCAGTATTCTGTGAATGCCTGTACTTTTGTCTCTCTCACTGCAACAAAAAGACCAGTTATTTAACATACAAGCAGGTATTTAACATAATTCCGAAACAACCTTTATCAAAAAAAAAAAAGGATTAATAGAGCATAACTATTGGTTGATTTTTTTTATAACAGCATGGGCATTTGGATCTTTCACCTTCAGAGGAGATTATTGTTTTCCTACACTGCAGCTCCTAAGAAGGGACTAGAGATGCAAAGAGGTGTCTAGGAGCCCAGGTCGAGAGATTCAACTCCCAGGTGTCGGGGCTGTGGTGGAGGTGATAAACATTTAAAGAGATGTGCTGGCCCTGGAGCCCTGATTAGTCTCAACACTGATAATGCTCGGTACTTTACCAGGCATTTGTGCATTGATAGAGCATACCAATGAACAGTGGTAGGATGGTTTAGAATTTTAGTGTGACATTCTTTTTCTTTGTCAATAAAACCTAACAATGGAAATCAATATCTAATAACTAATCAGTGTAACATGGAATCGATCTATATTGCATTGCATAATTTACACTATTAATGCTAGTGAAAATGGATTAAACACAGTGAAAATGATTCTAATCTAATCTGCCTCCTGCACAGGTCACTTAAGGAAGGAGCTCAGCCATTCAGCCAGCAGGGTCTAGATCTTCAAAGGCACAGAGTACAAAATGAATCCTAATTTGTCAGCCTCAAGCCAAAGAAATGCATGCCATGTGCAAATGGGAATGTGTGTCTTGCAGTTCTCATCTAAACCGAGATAGAGCTTTGCATTGAGAGAAGTGAATTAGTCATTCTGGTCCCATGCCATCCCTCACTTTGAAGAAAATGTTAATGCAAAGAAAAAAAAAAAACCTTTCAGTTGTATCATTTATGCATAATATGTCCAGGGTAAAATTCAATACCATTTTTCAAAGGCTGGCATTTTAATGTTATTTCAGACTGATGACATTTTCTAAAACTCAAATACAGTTTGCAGTCTCCCCCTGTGTGAAAGGAATGGTAGACATGTTGAAATCTATAGAATCATTACTATGCTCATATTGAAGAGTGACTTTTTTCTGGTATACTGAGTTCAATATGAGGAAATGTCTGTGGTGAAATGACAATTCATAGAGCAGCATCCACACCATTGTATAAATATTGTAAGAATAAACAGATGCTGTATTTTTTCCTTGGTAAGCAAACACTGCACCTCTTTATCACAATCAGAAAGCCATATTGGTTCAGCTCCAGCTGACAAAACTAATTCTACCTTAACCCTTGCCCAATAAACATTGAACACCTGTAATTGTAAACACCACTGGCAATGAATAAGGGTGGACAGCTCCCTTAGACAGTAAAGCTACACCAGGGAGAAAAAGGCAACCAGGCAAGCTATGACAAAATTGCACAAAAGCTAATTAAATTGGTTATATTAGACCCCAGTCAGTACAAAAATAAATGACTCATCGGTTATCTTAAGCAAATAGAACAAATGGTAGCCATCAAAGCATGCACCATGTCAATAGGCTGTGTATGTTACATTATCATCACATATATCAATAGAAAGGAGGGAAGAAAATATATTGAAGAGATGATATTTCTGACCCACAGACTGTTTTAATGAAATACTAATTCATATTATTGAGAATAGTGTGTACAACATGCACTCCTAATTAAGAGTTTTCTGTAAAAGCTTCCACAATGAAAAGACTTAAAAGGTTAAATCCATTATACATCCTCAAAAGCATCACCCTTAAGACCTAAAAAAAAAAAAAATTAGATACCATTCTACAGCTGCAATCAAATACATTTTTATTGTTGGTTTAATAAATCTTGTCAACCACCTATTCTTTGAGCATTTGTTAAATGGTCAAATGTTGGATCACCAGTCTGTCAACAACACATCATGAGTTACTAAAGTGCTTCTTAAAGGGAATAAACATCCTTGGAAATATGTGTGCTTTATTTTGAGCTTCCTTAGCAACTTGCATGCATAAGCATGTGTGCTGGCAAATTTGCTTGGATAAAAAAAAAAAAAAAAAAAAAAACTTGCATAAATATTACAATATTTACCACATTCATTCCTTTATGATTCAACATCAGTACCATGCATGGTGCAAGTCCAAAACCGCATGGCTTGCAACTATGGTCTCAAATAAGACTTTTGATAACCCACCTGAAGAAAAACTGCATATTGCGTAAAATACGGGACATTTCATTCTTACAACTGATAACAAATGCAATGCAAGCAGCCACATACTGTTACTACCTGGCATAGTTACTGTACCACTACTTAACTCCCGCTGTACGTGAATATCTTAGAAAGCTTACCTGTCATAACTCCATCTGCTGTAAGACATAGTCCTGTTGCTGCTTACTCCATCCATTCTTTTTACACGAACAATTACTGCAAGCGTACTTGAACGCTATATTCGTTTTGTACGAGAGAAACAACCTTCCCGGCAAGGCTTATACAGAAAGGAACGTCGGCGTTGCAACCTTGTGTCTATGGCTAGCTACCACGGATATCCCATTTTTTCTAAGGAGACCCAAATGCCTGCTATGAACAGTAAAGAGAGATGCTCAGAAACTGATTTAGTTGGGTCTCACAGTCTAAGGAGTGTACCATTTATTTGGAGAAAAGGGAAGAAAATCCACAACACACGTATACGAATGCCAGTATTGTAAATGCAAGTAGGATATGCCCTCTCACACTAGCGCGAATTACTTAATTGGCAAAATGAATTCCATTGAAATAGCGAGCGAAAGATGCACTTCAGACGTTTGTTAAAGAGACAGCTGCCTCCTGCACTCCGCTGCTCTTTATTTATTCCTGTTTCCACAGATACAGCTCCGTCTTGACATCAGTCCCCTCCCAGTTTACAAAATCATCTTAACCCTGGCTCCTCCATCCTACCTTCTTTTAAATTACACCAATGAAGTCTTCTAAGTGTATGAATATTATAGTAAGAATATGCATGACAGTGTCACTGCTTCCTTTCGGTGAAGGGAAATAAAACAGTTTAGATTACATTCCTTTACATGCAACACATGTTGCACATCCTCTGTTTATTTAATAAATACTACATGCATGTACAGAACGTGTCCCCAGATGAAAAAACACAATAAAACAAAAAACAATAGCACTGCTTTATAAATATGATTGTATTAATAGGTCATTGCTCTCAAGGGATCTGCTTTGAATTTAAAATAAAATAGTTTCAATTCTGTCTACCGGCAAAGCATTATGCTTGATTAGTCCATAGACTAGTCAATACATTAATTTGCCCATAAAATACTGATGTGCAAAAACAGGGCCATTTATTCTATTGGATTTCTCTATACAAAGGTATTTAATTAACAGGCAAATCAACCCTCTACTGATAAATAACACATTTCTGACCCTTGCTCTGAGTGACCAGTTTGGTGCAGGAAGGTAACATTTAAAGGGCCTCTGGAAGAATAAGGAGATTATGTTTGATTTGTAAAGTTTTGGAAATGGATTTGCACGGTTTGGCTCAAATATGGGGTGTAATAGCAAATAGAAATGATAGCACTAAGAAAAAATATCAATCATTATATTCCCTTTTGTAGTCTCATGCAATACATATATAATAATTTTGGATCCAGCCATGATCCATTGGAGCCATGGAGCGCAGAATGAAGTTTGGACTATGGGATAGCATTAGGGACTACAGTACTCACCAGCTGGCTAATAAATATCAAACAACCCATCCCAGGGTTTTGTCAAAATCATGCTTTCTTTTGTTAGACTTCTTTGGGGTACTGTGAGTCACTCCCTTGAAGCAGTTTCAATATAATGGTTTTGGATCATATTTCCAACGGCATTAATTTGCATTTTACACATATTTGGCTTGACTCAAAGCTGTTTACTGTAACTCGTCATTAGCTCAACCTAAGACTGTTAACAAACCCATCTTTTACATGTTTAAGTAGTTTTGTCTGGTTTGTTAACTTTTTATTAAGTGTTGTTTTCCTTTCTGGAAAAAACAAACTAATGATAATTGGGAGTAAAGAGCTTTGAGGATCTAGCTCATTATCGTACAAATGCTCACACATTCTCAAAATCTACTGCTTCATAAATTTGGTCAAGAATGTTGGCTAATGCCAGTGTAATGCCTACTGTAAGTCTGAAATGACTGTGGGTTTCAATTGGTTGGTTTTAGCTGATATTTCTTGCTGCTGTCAACTGTGATGAAAATGTATCACTGTCACAAGTACCTGCATGGTCTGCTTTTTTCTCTTCATTATCAGCCAAAAAAAAACAATATTCAGGAGTGAATCTATAAATATATTAATCACATACTTGAGGGCTTTTGTAGACTAAGCCTACAGAAAAAGAATTCAAGCAATGGAAACCATCTAGAGTGCCTTGCATTCCAAAACGTCTGTTGCTGAAGGCATGGTTTTTTTAAGGTCTTAGTGACTGTTGTGGGTCTTGACATCCCAGAGGTCTGTGATTTGCAGCCAAGGTGAAAATTTCTTGCTGCTAGTAGGTGACAGTGTTATAAATATATGTTGAGCAACAGTGTGGCTCACTCCCAAAAGGAGTAATGTGGGTACAACTGTGCATTAATCCTCATATTTTTATTCCTGTTACTGTTGTGGTTTTAACTCAGATTCAACTTAGCTGTGTTCTTTGAGATGGCATGAAATATTTCAGGTGTTTTGTTTTCCTATTTTCAAAGGAGATAAAGAGAAAAAGGATACACCATATGTGAGGGGACATCTTGCATGACAACGGCAATACACCTGGGAGGTTGGTTACATTGGTATTTGGAAAGTCAAGATCACAAGGAGAAAGTGTGTGATCATCTGAAAATGTAGTAGTAGCAGTAGTAGGATGATGAAAAAAAAAAGATTTATGAGTAACCTGCTCTTGGGGAATGTGAGGGGCAATGAGACACTAAGGGACTGGATTAACAGTCAATCCTACATAATTATTCTCAGTGCTTAATTGTTATGTACAAAGGAAGGAAGAATCACTTAAGACCATAGTTTTATGTGCATGCATTCCATTGTGTGAGCATTCAGTAAAATGACATGCAAAATAGCATTTTAATCACACAGATGATATTAATGACTTCTTTGGTTCTAAATTCGTTTTTAGAAGTGTTTTACAAAGGCTCTGTCATCCTTAGCAATAAAGTGCTCCAGACGGCTCCCAAGTTATAATTCTCAGTGATTTAAGATCTCATTCTGAAGCCATCCTTTCACAGGGTGGATACTGCATCTGTTTACAGCTGATTGATGTAGCGGTTGCTCAACAAAATTTTTTAGATCTTCCGTTTCTTGCAAATGAAATCAAAGTTAAACAATTTTTTTTTTAAAACAATCAATCAAACCAATGTAACTTCATCTGCCATGGGAAATTATAGTATGCAAGACCTGATATAGTCATCAGTTCAGCATTTCAATGCATATGATATTCTGCAAAGTATGTCATATACTGTAATTGCCATTGATTGTCTCCATGTTCAAAGATTTTGGGATCATTTTAGTTGCTTCGTTGCTTTGCTGTTGCTTCTCACAGTTGAATCAAAAGTATTTTCAAATGAAGGCAAACCCATTTGACTGTTCTTGATGATGACGACAATATGAATCACCATGGAATCACCAAGGCCAGTGTGGTGCACTGTTACAGACCCATTTTTGTATAGTGATCAAGAAGCTTGCTTGGGAACCATAAGGTTGCCTTTACAAGGTACAAACACCACCCTGCTGTGTGGATATTTTCAGGAACAAAAGCTCAGTTGGAACCACTATATGGAACTCAAGATTGTAATCTTTCCTGATTTAGTTATAATGAAGAACTGAAATCAAACAAATAATCTTTGTTTTTCTACAGTGGAGTACAATCCATGAAAATGTTTGCTGGTTTATGTTTTTTTCTATTATAATCTTATACTTACAGTACTTGGCAGCTTTAAATACCACTGAAATATATTCCCTGAGCTGAATCCTTATCAGAATCTTATCTGTTTTTCCATATGTTTTAGAATCTTCAGAAATTTGCAAACAAAAACTACCGGTACATTGTGATCCTCAGGTTAGCATATATATGATGAATACTTCAATGTTAGTGCCATTTTCACATTAAATACACTAAATATTTGTACACTTTGGCTACACTGTAGTAATGCAGAATGTTGGTTACATTTACCACAAAACTATGATTGGGAGAACATCTTTATTAATGACATTGTAAATGTGTGTATTTCACAGAAGAGCATGCTCCATTTTGTTTCATTAGAGAAAAACGTTATTATTGTTCAAGATATGTTTATAACACTGGGAGAAGCTTTATTATTTTGATGCAAATCTATATAGGATGGATATATTGGCAACATATCATTAGTTCTAGGTATGAAACTGAACAGCAAAAAAACACCATCATTATTAAATGGGTCAGCTGAGAATCTGACCATTAGTGTTAAAAAAGTGTATTAAATGTGTTTGTATGCAAGTCATGTCTTTTTCTCAATCCATCAGTGGTATTTTTAAGGCAACTATATCAGTAGTAATAGGACATAGCGAATTAAGTTCAAATACAAAGCACACTTTATGCTTAGAAAGTTTGGCAGACGGAGGCTATAGCTTTCCTATGTATGTTCCCCTGCTGTTTTCAAAGAATCCCCCGAAGGACACATTTGCAGGCTGCTAAACTGAAGCAGATGTTGATCTATGTCTGTTACCTTTATTGATTTCTGTAGTATCACATACAACCCACATTCAATGCACATGGGCTGCTGGTATAGCAGACATTAACCAAATACACTATTGGTGGCTTGATTTCATTAATAGTCCAATCTGTACTTTTTCAAGAATTTGCTCACTGAGACTGTAGTCTTATTTTTGGTGAGATCTTTGTATAACAGACCAAGAGCAGTATTAATCAGAGGGTTCTGAAGCCATGAGCACGACTGAACCTATAAAAACAGACACAATAAACCTGGCTCTTTCTATAGAGGGTTACGTGTGATGGTCCCCAGTGTATGGTGGAATTGTGTGACTACCCCCTCTAGTGGCCAGTGAGAGGTTGTTCCCCAGCTATGGACAACGAATAAATACATACTGTACAGATATAAATATTTCATCGCTGACAAATACATTCAAATGTATTTAAATTTATCCAGAGTATACTCCATTTAGCTGCAAATTGTTGAGCTGAATATTTTTTTTATGCACCAATCCAAACTGTAATTTTGCACAATTGTACACAATTATGAAGCTCTCCAGGGCCCATTATAAATAACTTAAAAAAGGTTGAATTTTGATGTAAGTGAACACACACCACAATGGAGACGGATATGCTACAGAGATAGGAACACATTCATTTACTCCAAAGTGTCATTCACTTCATGATTTTCTGGAAGAGAAGAGTACCCAATGATGTTACAATGCTTGAAATTAGCAACTGAGGAAATTACTTTAAGAGCTCTTAGGTAATATATAGTTGTTGATTTTTTTCAGAAATAATCGAAAGCATTGTGAATCCCCCTATACAGCAGACAAGTATACAAGTTTATACACTGTTAATGTAAACGTTTGTTATGGTATGCTTTTACCTAAAGGCACACATACATACAGCAAAACACAATTTTTCAATTCTAGTATTCATCCATACATTGTATTCACAATATACACAAATATCTGAGAAAACAAAAGAATACAACTTTATAATACAAGGCACTTTAAAAGAGAAATGGCACTGGTGCAGACAATTTATCATAAACTTTTAGTAAGGAACAATAAAGTCAGACTGTCAAAAAGAGTTGATGGATAGAATTGTTTTTTAATGCTGTTGTGTAGCAATTGCTAACGCTGCAGAAAAACAAAGAATAGTACCAGTTTCGATAGATCTTTTTAAAGGTCTGGTGTGGATTATAAAGCTTGTCGCACTGACAGACTATTCGGAAATCCAGACAACATTCAGTGCATTTCCACTCCTGAGAGCCAATTAAAACTCGCAGTATCTTAGGAAAATGCTGGCACTACTCAGGGGGTCCAGACTGGATGAGTATTATGAAATACAGCAACATGTTTTTGATTAATCGTCTCAGCTGATCAATCTTCCTAAAAAAGTGTACATTACCCCAGTTGGTTTTGTTTTGCAAGATTAGATTATCAGAAAACAAATAAACATGAAAGCAATATATACATAGCGATCAGTTGTAAGTGGTTACAGACCACAGGAATGCCATTGAAGTACAGGGTTTTCATAGAAATGTGACTCATTTTATTCACAGAAAAATGGTCCAGTAAATGAAAAAAGGTATTTAAATAAAAATAATTAAAGGCAGCGACTTGGAAGAGATGCGATAACACTTGCATAATCTGACTGATATTAATAATATGCAGACAACCCTGCGGGGAAACTGTCGTTTTCATAATCACAAGAGTTACAAGCATTAGTCTCAGTTGACGCAGTGACACGTTGTTATGGAAAAGGGTGAAAATTGGTAGCCTTACTAAGAATCTCGGAGGCAGGAACATCTGAATGAACTGGATAAACAAAAGCTTAAATCATAGGCACGGATGCCAAGTAAGTAAAGTAGAAAAAAACAAATCTAATATAATTTCACTGGGTGCCTACAAGGGCTTGGAGTAAAGAAAGGCGTGAGGGGCAGCGAGCTTGAAGCATGGGAGTGCTTGAGTGACAATGGTGTTAGACATAGGACAGGCTGGACAGATCCCTGTACTCAAAGGACCGGGTCAGGCAGCATCCTCTGACTGCTGCGCGGCTTGAGACAAGGACCAGGACAAGACATACAAGCAAGACACTCTGAACTCTCACCGAGGAGCATGAGAGACGGACGGTGCAGTATTAGAAAGGAGCAGAGGATGAGAAGGAGGAGGAAGAGGGAGGAGGAGGGAGGAGTAGGACAAAAAAACATAAACACAAGACAAAGAGAGGAAGTAGTGCTAGGTTAATATAGGAAAAAGGGGGAGATTGACAGGCGGAGCTGCCAAACGGAAGTCCCGGCGCTGCCCTGGCCACGCCCCTTGACTGATATGGCAAGCGCTGCACGAGGCTATTTAGAGATGCCCAGAAATGAGTTGACAAACATGCTTTTCATGCATTCCTAAATGAAGGATTCTGGCTGCAGTGCCACAGTATACACTGATGGAAGACCCATTATGTTGTTGAGCGATCAATAAAGCAATTAGGCCCTTGCCCAGACTCAGACCCGTTCAGTACAGGGAAACTGTAACCAGTGTTGACCAGTACCTATCTAACACAAATCTTGTTCCAACACACACACACACACACATACACACACACACACACACACACAAACAACTATATGCTGTGTATATGCATGTGTACTGTACTTTCTAGAAGTCAACAACAGTTCCATGAAAATCAAACAGTATTTCACAAAACATTTTTAAAAATGAATTCTTTGTGAGCTAGAATGTTGTGAATACATGTAATGTAGCGTCATTGATATCAGTGTGAACTAGACAATGCTGTCCATGGTTCTGAACTAGGATAACTCGCTCCTTGAGGTTATATCCTTGCTTAATGTTGTAGGCACTTAATACATTTTTAAGTTCAAAGCTACAGTCAAACCTCCTCACAATGACAGAACTAAGGACCATCAGAATATGGCCATGACAGACTTTTTTAACCCAGGTGCTTCAACACATAAATGGTACATGGGTTTTTTTCAAGGTAGCAGTATAAGCAGGTATAACCAGTATATATCAACATATCAGCAATACATTAATTAAATGCACCAACAATCTGAACACAGACCAATCATAGGAGTTGAGTACATGTACAAAACCGCTCAAATGTTAGGCAGAACAGGGGCAGTTTCTGTGATGATTAATACAAACGTTCTGTAGGAATATTCAGCCCAAAAGAAATACATTGTCATGCCTCATTTCTATAAGCTGTGTCAATGGGAAACTATTTCATTTAACTTATTAAGTCTTCTATTGGGTAGCCAAGCGCTGGTATGTCTTCAATTCTTTGTGTCTCTTGATTGTAATCTGGATCCAAACTGTAATTAATGTTAACAGCCTGCTCATTAACACAATGATATTAAGCCTTAAAGTGTATCTTGCAGGGTTTTTTTATCACTGAAATAGATGCAGCAGTGTTTATTAAGAATATTAGTATTATTATTAAAAAAAAAAAAAAAACATTGTATAGACCACTAAAATGTGATTAATGTGGATCACGGACCACACTTACCAAAAACACAACCTTTTTGTACCACGTCACACGTGACGTTTCAAAAGGGAAACAGTTCCCGGCCTGTATGTCTGGCCTACAGGTTTGTGAGATAAAAAAATAAAAAAATAAATAATAACAATATGATGAATACATGTGTGTGGGGGGGTTGCACTAACTCCAACCCGTCAGGGCATTGGGTGTATTCCAAAAAAAGTGCCATATTTCGCTCCAGGGTGCAGTTTGTACAAGTCAAAAGAGAGGACTTCACCGCGAACTCCGTTCACCAAAAGAATCATTTGTGGCGCGCACTTTCTCGGAAGTGATTATCTGGAGGGTGACTTGAATATAGCATGGGATTTAGAAGCAAGCAGTGAGTCAGGTTGAAGTCAGATGCTGTACCTTCAGTGCACGTCAGTTTTTTTTAAAAATAAATATATGTGACAGAGAAAGAATGAATCTTGGTTATAAATCTCCCTCCCGACCTGTGAGGGCGCTGTATAAAGGGAACAGAGTGCCCTGGACAGGATGGTCAGACAATTCATTCCCAGGGAAAGGTGGAAGTCAGCCATCTAGAAAGGGGGTGGAGCTACGGTACACCAAGTTATCACCCCAGAAGGGAAGTGATGTGGCAACTGCGGATTGGAGGAGAAACAGTTGAACTCACTAACCAAGGGGGCGTGACTGACGGTACAAAAGGGGACGTGTCTAGGTGATCTGTTCTTTTTGTTATGGTTAAGCTGAACCAAGAAAGGAGAAATGTGAATTAAACATGAGTGTTTTGTTTGTTTGTGAAGTCTAATTATACTGTTTGTTTTTATTAGACGGCTAACACGATCCGGAGCTGTCGCTTAAGGCCAGCATTAAACACTGACAACACTTCAGAATTGTGCATGAATAAATTGTATTTCAACATGAGCACTTAGCATTCTCTCTGGACTTAAGGCACAATTTTTTAGTGCGTATTGGGTACAGTATGCAGTAATGAAAATGGATAAAACTAGATAACTAACTCGTTGATCAGTGGGATCCTGCTGCCTTGCCGGCAGTTAAAAAATGTAGGGTCGTGGCACCTGTTCCCTAAAATTAATTGGGTCTTCAACTTCATCTTTGATGTTTTCAGCGGCAGTCCCCATGTGTGTTTACATTTTCGTACGTAACTTCCAGTTTTATTCCGGCCAGCACGATTTTTGAGTGGGTGCGGCCATACCCCACACAAAATCCATCATATCTTTGTTGTTTATTAATATTTTTAAACCTCGCTAAGGGACAGGGCACTTGGTTGCAACGTCTCTGAGCCTTGGGTCAGTCTGCAGTGCTAAATACTAAGTAAGGAAGACCAAATAAAAGTGGGCTCCCGAGTGGCACATCCAGTAAAAGCACTCGCTACAGTGCAGGATGCGCTCTATAGCCTGGACTTCGCCGGTTCGAGTCCAGGCTATTCCACAGCCGACCATGGACGGGAGCTCCCAGGGGGCGGCGCTCAATTGGCCGAGCGTCGTTTGGGGGGAGGGAGGGCTAGGTCGGCCAGGGTGTCCTCGGCTCACCGCACGCCAGCGACCCCTGTAGTCTGGCCGGGCGTCTGCGGGCTTGCCTGTAAGCTGCCCAGAGCTGCATTGTCCTCCGACGCTGTAGCTCTGAGGCGGCTGCACGGTGAGTCTGCAGAGTGTAAAGAAGCGGGTGGCTGACGGCCCACGCTTCGGAGGACAGCGTGCGTTCATCTTCGCCCCTCCCGAGTCAGCGCAGGGGTGGTAGTGGTGAGCTGAGCCTAAAAATAATTGGGCATTTCAAATTGGGAAGAAAATAATAAAAAAAACTAATTGGCAACGACTAAATTTTAAAAAAAAAAAACTATACTGCATATAGTATTTTGCACATGTACAGTATAAAAAATAAAAAAACCAGTATGATATTTGTTAACCCTGTTCATTTTCTATTTATGTGTGCGTCAAATATTTGACAGCGGCTAAGAAATTCCCAGCTGTAAACAACATTTGTTTGCAGAAACAAAACTATAGAGAAACACAGTGGCACAGTTAAAAAGGACAAAACAAATAGACTGTAGAGCTTTCTTCAGCTTTTAATTAGTTCCAGAAGGACACTTTCTGTATGCAATGTATGTATGTCGCTCATAGAAAAGCTTTGAAATAATAAGATATTTGAAATTGATTGAAGTGTTCTAGATTGTTAATAATTCTCTTTATTTATTTCAGTAATCTATCACTCTCCCATTCTCTTCTTATCAGAATCTACATGACTTGAAATGAGCTTCCTGTCCTCAGCATTGCATCACTATACACATCTACTTGGTCATACCTGCTTCTTTTAATAAGAGAATAAACATGGAAAAATTATATTTAATACTGCTATTGTTAACTGGTAAGATATGACAGAACATATTAACACATTTTAGTGTTTATTTTAATAGTTTCCGACAGTTACATTGTTGCATTTTTTCCTCCTTTTATATAATTTTGTTACATGCACATATTAATTTAAATATTTGAAGGCATGTGGTTATTATTTTATTTGGAATAAGTCCAAAACATTTTTAGGGGTTTATGTCAACATTAAATGAGAACATCTTAACAATAATACTAATAATACTCATAATACTAATACACAATTAACCAGTATAAAAAATTAAATCATAAACATATGTAATTATATGTAATTATAACACTTTCAGTTACGTTATTTATACTCTGTGCAAGTATGCATGTACTTACAGTGTAGTTACAATCAAATGACAGAATTGAAGCATGTTCAGTGTTGCTATTACATTGTAATTACAATTGGTAACAATCAGTAAAATAAAAGAATGTAAGCAGTGAATCAAAATCTGAAATGTTTTTGTACATTAAATCATTTCATTAATGAATTCCCCACCTAAAACCTTGCATGAAGAATAAATATTCGTATCTATAGAAATCGGCTTTCAATTATATTTCAGGTGTGGCTTGCCAGAATATATTCGTCTTTCAGCCTAGAGGTGACAGAAGGTGAAAAAGCCCATTTAAAGTGCACCTTTAATTCTGCTGCAGGTGCCTCTGTTACAGGATCAGCTATCTGGAAAAATGGCTCTGATAGTGCAAAATCCCTTTTAGAACATGATGGCCCATTTGGGGAGATTGGAGATGACAAATGCAAGAGATTTCAAAACGAAGCACGATGCTTTGATATACATCCATAACGTGATGGAGAGAGACTCTGGTATCTGTTACTGCGAACTGGATCTCGTGAGTGTTGGAAACCTCATTGGCAGCGGCACTTATCTCAATGTTAAACGTAAGTACAATATAATGCTAATGTGTAACTATATCACACGATACATTGGGGTCCATTAGTGTATTATTAGTTTATTATGTATAATTTTATTTATTAATATAAATAATAGAGGTGCTATAAATAAAATGAAATTCTTGGGTTGGAGACTGTTCAACTATACATTATTATTATTATTATTATTATTATTATTATTATTATTATTAATGTTTTTTTAGCAACTGTGTGTTGTGTTTTAAAAAGTATAGTTACTTGTTAGATTATAATAAGTTGTTTGGAAAGGTTTCAATAACACATACAGCATGATTTTCAAAATGGGCTGAGATCAAGTTGATTTATCACAGACACATTCAAATGCAATTGATTGACCCCTTGTAAAAGTCACAAGAGATTTATACATGTTTTTTTTTTTACATTGATGTTACCCTTTTATTACGTACAAGATATTATTTACCATTTTATTTTGACAACTTTATCAACAGAGTCTTGTCCAGCATAAAATAACTCATGGTACGTGGGTTAACACACTTTTTATGTTAAATCTTTGATTACTAACACAATCTGTTTTACAAATTGCCTTATCCTTTCAATCTTAGTGTGTGTATTTAGTTTAATTAAACTATAAAAACTATATTTTAACACTAACTTTTATTTAGGATCTACAGTGGCACTATCACAAACATTATTCAGAAAACCATATGCATACTAATATTCGTTATATTATAGTACAGTATTTGATAAACACAAAATCTAATTGACATTTGCTAATTTAACCAACTTTATTGTTATAATCTGTTAAGAATTTACATTAGTAAGGCAAGTTAATGTATAGGATGTATTAGTGGTTGTCAATAGAAACTAGTATACTGCAGCAGGAGTAACAACTGATGTAAAAACAATGTTGTATAAAATTATGGATATTAAATGTAACAGAATATTTTTGGTGCAAAAATATATCTAAGATAGATATAGATATATTCTTAAATACTGAACCACAGATGGTTCTATACAAATGATTCTCAATGGTATTGTACTATTAGGGATTCTCTGTTCATAAGTGGCTGCATTACACACAGTACAGTATGGCAGGTAAACTTTGTGTTGGATAATATGTTTAATGTTGAGTTTAAATATTACATGAATTAAATATGTATTAGAAATGTTCACTTTATTCACTCATGATACATCAACAGTGTATGTATGTTTGTATGCATTTTAAGTACAAATTGATTTAACTTTGTTGCTTTAGTAAATTGACACTTTGTATCAGTGTTTGTTTCACTCATCATATCTTGGTGACTATTTAAAAAGTTTTCAAAATAGCGGGATTCTGAAAAATATAGCGTTATACGCCCCCCATGTGTTGCTACAACTGTTTAAATAACAAACCTGTCATTTTTCTTTTCATTGAAAAAATCGGAACAATTTTTGTACACTTTTAACTTTGAAAGTCAGTTTCATAATGGCAGCTCTAGTACACTGGTGTTTGAGAGCTGTCCGCTATAAATCACTGCAGGATAAGCGATTAATAAAAGTACTCTGGCTCTTCTGTTCTGTAACACATCATGGATCGTTATTGCTGTTACCTGTTTGACAAGGTGAGCAATAACCCTTACACTATCAGTGCACTACAGCGGCCATTTTGAAAAATAAAATACCTTTGAAACAGACTTTAAAAGATACAAGCGTTAAGAAGTTGTCAGCACCTTTGTCCTCAACATAGCTCTCGGAATCATGCCTAAGTTCCAAGTGCATCTGCTAACCAGACTGTTAACCTGTCAGCTTTCAAGAAATACCACATTGTATACTGTACTGTACCTTCAATTGTGTTTGCTTTTAACAGGACTGCCCTGCTATTCTCAGGTTGCGCTTTGTGAAGATCTACAGATTCTCAGCATTGTTCGGATTTCACTCAACTCTTTGCTGACGATTGCCATGATTGTCTTAATTTGTATCTCCTGCCGCCTTTCTGTAAAGGACCAATAGGTCTTATTTAGAAGATAATAATGGCATTAGAAATATGGAACATTTTCAAAACTAGCACGGATTGTTCTTCCATGTGTCTAAGGGGTGGTAAACGTTGCTTATTATGAGCCATTCCACTGTAATGTGTATAATAATGTGATTGATCATTTAATGGTCTAATTAGATGAACTCGTTGTGGACAGGCCTCATTCAACTTGAATGCATTAATTCACAGATTCTTACAAAACACCACTTAATGGTGTTCTTTTTAAAACACCTGCAGAGTGTACGTGGGTGTTGAAACATATTTTAAAACTTCAATAGCATCCCGAAACCTACTCTGACCTCGCTAACTCAAGGAGAAATTTAAAAGCAACTGGAGACACATTTTCTTAGGAAACACCGGTGCTTTCAAATGCTATTCTTACAATGGTTTCACAGTTAGGCTGAAGAGGCTTTTGGGAAACGGGCCCCTGCATTAGAATGGTTCAGTGGCTCTTTGCCACCCTGTTTTTGTAATAAAAACCTTTGTGACTAGTTTTGCATTCCTCTCCTCACATCAGCAGTGTTCATTTCGCTCACATCTCTCTTAAAGCATTATGACTCAGAGCCTTCAAGCTGCTGCGTCATTGCATGTAACTTGGGGACAGTAGAAATGCAGCTTTAATGATTTGCTGTAATGTTCATAGCTAAGACTGTAACGAGGCAGATGGCTGTAATTTTTATTGCAATTTAATATGTTTTTTGATACATTTGCTATTGCATTAACTGCCAATGCTGGTTTGTATTATTTATGCCTTTCTCTCCATTTACTCATCTTATCTCATACTGTACGCACATCCTCTGTAAACTAAATAAACTGAAGTCATTCATGATATGACTGCCATTTATTGCTCATTTCACCCCAATTAGTCTCCCTTGCCACCAATCTATTCACATCTTCAAATACATCCCACAGATGCACTGCACAGTTCCTAAAACACTATGCATTTGCTATCACAGCAGAACGACTCAGTGGGGTATACTGTTATATAAGTTCATTTTACCCCTCAAAGCAGGTTTCTGCAATGGTGACTGTAAAGACTGCTACAGTCTTGGGAGTTTATAACATCATCGCTGGTTAATACACTATACTATTTGTGCTCCATCTTCCAATGTGGGATGACATTATGGACAAACTACCTATAACGGTACTGTGCTATAAAAGGTCATAGGAGCAAAGTATCACATTGAATGTAACGCCAATATCAGCAGTGATGCCATCTCTCAACTTCCACAAACAGCAAACACTACATTAATAATCAAAATCATTCGTACTCTTTAGATGTAATAATGTTAAATTTGAAATGGGTATGGAAAAAACAAAAGAGGAAAATATATATATATATATATATATATATATATATATTAGCTCAAAGAGCCAGCTGCCCAACGTTTCGATATGTTGTACATATCCTTCTCTATAGTTTTCTTTTTCTTTTTTTTTTTTAATTGGTTAAATCATCATTTTATTATAGCACCAGAAGCTATACAGGGATAGAATAAGATTTTAAAAAAAGGAAAGAAACACATGATGGAATTGGATGTACAGACACTCTTCAAAAGAAAGTCATGCACGGTCAGTCAGTATTCCAGTACAGGGAACACAGCTGTTCTGGGGACTTAAACAACAATTTACAGAACAAATAATTGAGAGCCCATCCACAGTCAAACGAAATGATCGTCAGCAGGAGGTTTTAAACTGGTTCTTATCATAGTGTAAAGACTTGTCTTTAATGATAGGACCATCTGAGCAAACGGGAGGATTTCAACTTAGACCTAAAGTCTTGTCAGTTAAAAAAAAAGGACTGTGAGAATTAAATACTCATCTTTACATATACACAAGTTATGCTGTGAAAGCATATTCGCTTACAAACATATAAAAATACTTGTTAACTAGTCTGATAAGAAAATAATGTATAAAAGTATATAGCAAAAAACATTTAATCTTCTCCAACAATTGAAGGATTAGTTCCATCTTTTTTTTTATATTACATGAAGATAAAACAAAAACTAACATTTTGTTTCTTTGTATCCCTTATTCGGAAATACTCACATCAAAAGAAAGACAAAACAGACTTTGAAATATCTTAATAGTGATGTGAACCCTCTTGAACAATAAAACTGTGAATTTAAAACATGCCTCCACCCAGGAAATCAGTGAATGGCCTGTCCCAGCAGAGTTCTCTGGGTTGGAGAGTTCAACCTCCAACCAGCAATCAGGAGGATCACCCCTAATATCTAGATGGATTGGACTTCCAGGCCAGGTTAGGTTGAATCAAATTTCAGGATGGGTCATTACAGAGTTACAGTGTCAGCTTTGGTGAACATTGGTTATAAGCACATGGTTACAACAGTGTTGCATTATCATTACATTCTTAAACTTGTACTACTGGCTACAGTCAGTTAAGACCCTGGAGGCCCAGCAAGTTCAAAAGGTCCAACTTTACCAAGGTACCAAGCTTCACTTGACATGACAATATATTGTTAGGTCAAAAGAACGCCAGTCCGATTGTCCTTGATACAATACAGTAGACTGACTGGATATGGCCACTGGAACAAAATGGCAACATTATAAAAAGAAATACAAAATTAAATTAAAATGAAAAACATTGACAAAATCGGGCCAACAATTAATGTTGCCATTTTTTTGGCTTCAATATTTTTTTTTCATCCTGGCACAACAACCAACCTTGTCATCACTCTCTGTACTTAAATATTGAATTGATTAGAAATATTATTCCAATCGTGATGAATTTCAGTATGTACAGTAGCTGATTAGCACATTAAAGTAAAACTGAAAATGGCACGACATACAAGACGTGAAAGCGTGATTAAAACACCTCACTCGATAAGACAAAATTACCAGTAGCTAAAAACAAACTTTACTTATACATTCCGGATTACTTTACTTATACATTCCGGATTATTATTATGGGTGGTGTTGTTTGTTTCCTTGTTTCGGTTGAAAGTACAAATGTCATCATGTGGCAATTTAACAAGCAGCCTTAGTGTTTAGTTTCGTTTGTGTGTTGTTGTTTTTCAGTTGCCTCAGTCTTGCTTTGGGACTTCACAGAGCCAGCTTGTTGGACTGAGGCTATCACAGTGACCGTTCTTACAAGTCATACAGCTATTGAAGGCAGTACTGATTGAACCATGATGTGATGTCAGAAGGCAGGAGTAGGGACTGGTGGCAGCAGCTGGTTGCAGATGAAAGTGAAAGGATCCCTCAGAAGATCACACAGTGGCAGCCACTCTTGTCCTTTTCTTTGCGTGTTGGTTCTGGAGAGGGCGGGCATTCTTGCTCCTGAAACTTTCTGTGGAAAAAAAATAAGTAACGTAGGGTAGGTTTTTAAATGATGTGAACTATTCTGTTTAAGTTTAGTCAGCCAGTTCCATTAGAGTTCTATGATAGTACTATTCATCTATAGTATAATAACAATCATCAATATAGCCTTACATCTTTGATTGCTATAGTTTGTAGATCATATGTAACCAGATTGGTATTCTCAGTAATTAGTTTAAGTCTGCGAATGAGCAGACACTGGCTACCACCAATTAATCAAGATAATCCCTTAAAAAAACAACTTTTAACAAATCAAATGGTCCCTTCTAAATGGCTACAAAGCTGTCAAGTTGGCGTACCACTGATCTGGTTCCCTTAAGATGTCCTGCTTTACCTAAACGACATGACATGCAAGAATCAAGCTAATGCTTATCGGGGTATGATATATAGAGCACAATATATACGTGTATGTGACTAAATAACAGGCATCTTACCATATAAATAGAGCTCATATTGTAATTTTGGTAACTTGTGGTATTCATTGTAAAGTCATTTTACAGAATGGCTTATGCAAGTGATACTACGTCACCTGCAGTACTATTGGAAAATACCTTATGATACAGAGTCAGATGTTTCACTAACACAGCACTGCTTTTGAAGAGCCGAAACCCTAAATGTGTCTATTGTTTTGTGTATGGTAAGCTATGAAGGAGTTTCCATTGTAACTGCATGCAACGTGCAGTTTTTAAGCTAAGCGATTAGAAGATAATCTCTTACAGTGAAATCTATAGAAGTTGCTTTGACCAATTACTCAAATGTTATTACTATAAATTGATAAATTGTTGTTCAAATGCCTGGTTTGTCGTAACATTGTATAACGTAATATAGACTGTGCAATAGTTTTAATGTATTGCCTGCTTGATCGTTTATGTTGATATTCTGCATTGCTTGCTGATTTTATGAAAGTATTAGATTTAATGCATGATTAATAAATCCCTTCATTTTAAAATAGATTCCTGGTAAATCATTTGCCTGTGTAACAACCTTCATTTATGAACTTTAAATTAAATAGCTTGTGGTCTATTTTTAGATCGAAGACCGAAGCTCATGTAAAGTGCGGTGTGGGATGGTTGATTGTTTGGCCCAGGATCTCGTCTTTGGACCGATAGGAGGCGCCCTCATTTGAGGTGTGACCTGCGACATCGGTCAGAGGTCACCAAGGCCGGGTGAAGGAGGACCACCGACTCCCAGAAGGGAGATACAGCTGCAAAGGAGGCCGTGGGGAGTGGAGGAGAAAGGCTTGCAGAACAAGTATTGTAACGTGAGCCGGGAATATATAGGTGGAGGAACCAATAGGATTAGCGTAGCGAGCTGAGCCTCACTCCTAGAACTACGGCAAGCATCAATTTGTTGTAAAGTGTAGATCTGCTATCATTTTCAGAGAGCGACATTGAGAACAGGTTTACACATTTATAATAAGCAGTTATTGCTTTAAGAATAATAACTTCTACTATATTGCCCACAAGTAATACCAGGTTTTACAGTGTCGTGCAACCTTTGCCTTGTGTAAAGTACAACAAGGCTCTGCCAAGCTGTTCTATACAGTATGTACAGCAGGCCATGCGAGTAGAACCCAATGAACTATAGCCAATCTTTAGCAAGGTTTAAAACTCATTATTAGCACTAGCAATATTATCACTGGCTCCCCAGATTTTAAAGCATTGGTTGGTGGACAATAAAATTATGTTTATAACAATAAAATGTACTTTGAAATTTTTACAGGCAAGTTTTTTTTTTTTTTTTTTTACATTGCACATTAATTCACCGGTATAGTTTAAAATATTGAGCAGATAAATAGGGAAGAGCAAAAAAAGTTGTGAGGTGTTAATATCTGCCTGTGCAGCAAAATATCTGCATAGCGCCTGCAGTATGCAGTAACAATACACCTTGGGTACACAGAAAAGCAGACCTTTAGAAGAAGAGAAAGCAAATTCATTAGAAGCTGCTCTTGGGAATTCAGTGGTATGCAAGCTATTTCACAGCAAGTCATGAAAGTGCATCACAAATTTAAAATGAAAGGTTTGACTAAAGACAGAACTACGACTGTGAAGCACCAGCATACTAATTATGCCCACCTTTATATCAAATGAACATTCAAAAGAAAATGCCAAGGGGGAAAAACAAAAACCTCTATCAAAAGATTTTCTTCTGTTTTCCATCTTGAACTGTGGCTTGTTAATTGTATAGCTGGGTAGCATTCCTTGACCAATACAGTAGAATGAATGCAGTAAAACCGAGCCTCACCTTATAACTCTAACCAGTTCATGAAAAGCTTGGTCTACGTTCATTCGGATTTTTGCAGAGGCTTCCATGTAGGTTACTTTTAGTTGCCTTGCTAGCTGTTGCCCCTCTTCTTGCGTCACCTAAATATATATAAAAAGAAAATATTACATGAAAGAAAATCCACCAGAATCCCCAGTTAATATGTTCTGGTATGCATGATCACTGAGCATCACACGGGAACTCCTTCAATTAAAAGTATGACCTTGCAGAAAATGATTTTAAAAAAGCCATATTGTACAGGGTTTACTGGCCTCAACATGCTAGGTTAGTACAGTATTATATTGAAATTCTGGGTATTCTGGTGCCCTCCACTGGTGATCTAATTAAGTGCAATCTAAGCAACCCAATACAATAGGGCAAATATTATTATTATTATTATTATTTATTTCTTAGCAGACACCCTTATCCAGGGCGACTTACAATTGTTACAAGATATCACATTATACATTATTTCACATTATACAGATACCACATTATTTTTTACATACAATTACCCATTTATACAGTAGGGTTATTACTGGAGCAATTTAGGTAAAGTACCTTGCTCAAGGGTACAACAGCAGTGTTCCCAACCGGGGATTGAACCCACGACCCCACGACCCTCCGGTCAAGAGTCCAGAGCCCTAACCACTACTCCACATTCTGTACATTCAAGTTGTGCACATTTCAATATGTACAACTTGAACGTTTCATGCAAACTGCTTTATATTTCACGTTTTTGTCAGAAACTTATTTTGGAACCCTCTGGCCTGAAGCGGGTTAAAGTGCTTAATTATGAGCTGGCCCAGATAAAGAGAGATCTTCACACTGTTTCCCAGATGAAACAACTGACTGACAAGTCTTTATAGACTGTCCCTTTATATCCACTAGATGGCACTTTAGACATACAGTACAATAAAGAGGTTCTCTTCTATCACTACAAAAAAACTACCAAATGTTCTGAAGGTCATATTCCACTGACAACTGCTGCCGGCACTTTTAAACAGTCCAGTTCCTTCAGAAAGCTGTGCCGGAAACTCATCACTGGTGCCATACAGTGTGGCTGTCCACTACACAGCTTTGGGTCTGGCCATGATTTTGTACATTTAAAGCAAAATAAACACCAAGCAACAGATATAACAATTTGATAAATATACATTTCCCCCCAGCCTACAATAAAAAGGTGTCATTTAGCTGGCTGTAAGCGGAACAAAAGCCCTGTCCATTTACAAACAACAAATACTGTCCCTTAAAAAGGGCCTCAAAGGGCCATGTAGTAGATGCAAACAGTTGTTAAGAGACTAAAAGCAACACAAAACAGAAATCTAGACACACAGGTAAGGTGTTTCAGTTTGTTGGAGCCTTCTAGAGCTGATAAGAAAGAATGTCCTCCCATTACACTACTGTAAACTAGGAGACATAGTGACAGCAAATAATAGGGAAATGCTGGCATTGACCTTGTTTAACTGAGGGGATTTGCATACAGTCCTTCTAATGCATTTAAAAGAGACAGAGAATCCTGAGTAATTCACAAATTAAATCAAATGGAAACCCTGTGGTGACATCCACAGTCCCCACTACAAAAAATCCTGGAATGCCAGAGGCTCCAAGAATTATTCGCTAGTCCTCACCTGTCTCTGGTGCTCCAGGTCTGCCTTGTTACCAACGAGGATCATGGGAAACTCATCACGGTCTTTTACTCGGAGGATCTGCCTTTGGAATTTGTAGATTTCTTCAAAACTAAAAATGAGTAGGAAAAAAAAGGAGATGGACATACATCACAAGTCCATTTCTGAGGTGCATTTAAACAAAAAGTCCCTTTTATAAAAACAGCCAACATTCTGTGACCACAGTAAGTACAACAGGTTGTTAAATATCTGATTCCTGGAGTTTTAGAATAATGAGTCCTTAGTGTAGGGTTTTAAATCTCATTGGAAAATGATCAGGGCCACGAGAATCAAACCTCTTCCTTTTCACTAACTCAGCTGTAAGCACTTTGTGAGTCACTAACACTCCCAGGGCTGATGTGAAGCACATTAACAGAACCTTTTGAGAATGTCTCTGTCCTCTGTTGTTAATACTGTATACAGTAGAGAATCACGACAGACATTCAGGCAGGCAGTCCTGTATTACAACCATATGGAATTCTAAACCAACATAATCTCTATACCAGACATATACAAACTGAATGTACACCTTATAACATAGTATGTATGTTCTTACATACACCACCACTATATTCTCCTTTTCCACAACATGCATCCCTAGCAGGGGATAAAGAAGAAGAATGTTCAAACCTCTACTGTATTGAAAATGAACTGCAAGATCCTTTATTGAAGAGAAGGACAAAAGCCTGACTATTTAAAAGGAAAACTGGCTTCTAATCCACAACTAAGACTCAACAAAAAACCATGACAGATTCATAAGCACATGGGTAACACTCCATATGATCATGCATAATGACAGAAAGAGAGTATGTTGCTGCATGTGTCCAGTGTTTTAGGCTTACCTTCCTCTATCGGTGACAGAGAAAACCAAAAGGAAACCCTCCCCTGTCCTCATGTATTGTTCTCGCATGGCCCCAAACTCTTCCTGTCCGGCTGTGTCTAGGACTGACAACAAAAGGGAAGCCACACGAGTCAGTTATGGCCCAGCACAAATGAACATTAGCAGGGAGTCAAAACATGAAGCTGTCTCAATTGTAACCAGGCTAATACAGAGAAAGTCTTTTTGACAGCGTGGAAATATTAAATATTACTCCCGCCTCCCGCCCCCCTCCCCCGAAAAATGAAACAATTACATAGTAATCTACACCTGAGGCAAACTGTTAATTCATTTAAAGCAGGGCTTCTCAAACCCCCTGTGTCTGCAGGGTTGTCATTCCAACTGAGCTCTCAAGTACTTAACTATACCCTTAATTGAACCGATAATTTGCTTAAATTAAACCTTTTTACTTTTTTTTCAGCTCTTGAAAAGTAGCCAATTTCTCTGCTGTTACTGCAATGTTGAATATACCGTAGTCTTTGCTCTTCTATATTGTACTTACTGTCCAGCCGTGCTGCCCTCTCATCTATCACACACTGTTTTGTGTAGGAATCTTCAATTGTCGGGTCATAATCTGTGACGAAGTAAGACTGCAAAGAACGCAAAGAACAAGGAGATGTTAAAAATCACTTCTTTGCAAACTTAAAATGTCTAATTTGGTGGCCAAGGACCCTGGGTTTAGGCACCACTGTATATGACAAATGAATCAGACAGCAATCAGAATGGAATCCAACTGGATCAGAATGGGATCCAATAGCAATAGCGCTTAGATCTGGGGTGTCCAATCACGGTCCTGAAGGGCCATTCCACTCCAGGTTTAACAGGTAAAATGATATAATTAACTACTTTAAGATCTGGACGGATGTTTATTTGGTTCAATTAAACAATTTAGAACAGGGTTGGAACAAAGACTAGGATTGAGGGGCCAATTTCGGACACCCCTGGCTTAGATAACAAAAGCTCACTAAAAAACACATTTTTTGGTTAAACTAAATGAACCTTGAAAATTATTCTGAATAGATGTGTGAATTCTCACATACAGTTGGAGGCGGTATAATACATTTATATTTTTAAAAACTGTAGACTCATGGAGCAGAATGCTACATAAAGCAATTAACCTTTTAGGGTTTTATTCCAACAGTCTAGTCTTTTGGCCACATGTCCCTTTTAAACCATAGCAGTTTATCATTACTGAAGCACTAGAGGGTTAACTCCATTTCACAATGCTTCTGCTGGGTAGTGCTGCAATAATTCACTGCAGTGCATCCATTGCATCAATTTACATATATTACCAAACTACATCTAAAAATACTACTTCTCCATTACACATTCATATTACTTAATAATAATAATAATAATAATAATAATAATAATAATAATAATAATAATAATAATAATAATAATGTATACCAATGGTAAATAAGGCTGGTCAGTACATTATTACACGGCTCAATTATCCATGACCTATTAGCAAACAAGTCAAAGTTATTAGGTAAGCTGCTTTGTCAATCCCCAAATCAAGTTTTCACTTGTCAGTCTGGCAGTTGGCAGGGAGGTCACCTTAAATCACTTAGGAAATAACAAATTAACCAGTACATCTATAGTTTGTTGCATGCGTATGTTTTTGGTCCCATGATAGTAATGGCTTGTGGGAAACAATCCCTTAAAAACACCAAGGTGGTGAATATTACATACCTGATTAATGTAAATGTATGGTAGCGTACATCATGCATATTCATGTCAAATATTAAGTCTAGCACTGAGGGGCAGTGGTCCCTGTATTGCTGTTAGGTGTGACATCTTACACCAGGAAAAGAGAGGAAGGAAGCTCCACCTACACACAGTACAGGCTGCCCATGGAGTGAGCGGCAGCTACAGTCCCAGGCATGCTGAGTGATGGTGATGTCACAAAGGGGATTGTCCCACTCAGAAGGCAGAAGGCTTTGAGACTGAAATCTCAGCCTGAAACGTACACTGTTTGTTGTCTTCCCAGTATTTCACCACTCGTTTTTAAGTTTTTTTTTTTTTTTTTAATGGTTCTGGTTTCTCTCTCAATGGCTATTCACATAAAGATGTAGTTAACGGAAAATACTGAACAAGATCCATCATTACTATTGTAATCATACAGCTGGATTTAGCCGAGCACATCGATCCTTCACTATCTTACCAACAGACGAATAAAGGATGAGAGTGCAGCCTATTTCAGGATGTTATTAAAATGAATAAACAACATCAGGGTGCTTACAGACCTAACTAAATCAGGTCCATCTTTCTTTATCCATAACTTCCTGTAATTACTGTATTCTCTTCCATGACCTAATCTAGTAGATTAATTGAAAAATACATTAACAAGATTATTTACTATACTGTACACAAACTGCAATGTTATTGGGCTGTTAGTTTCAGTAAAAAATTTAAAAACTTTAGGACTAAAATTGTTCAAACTTAAACATGTTATTGGGAGTGAATGCAATTTTCCATTTAAGACTGTAGGAGTTCAACATTAAACTGTATATGGATGCCTGCGTAGAATCACTGAATATGAAAAACTGGACAACACTGTACACTTGATACTATTTAAACAAAATCTATATTTTGCCTGCATCCTTTTGACAACGTTTAGTCTAAATTCGAAACATTTAACAATTAAACTCTTAAACTATTAACACATCAAACTGAGTAAAAATAAATAAATACATGCGCTAGTTGTCCATGCACTTAAACAACAGGAATTTGATACTCTTATCATAGCACCAAGTAATCTCATTACCCCCCTTGTATGAAAGGGGATCCAAGATTTCATTGCAAACCTGGTCTGACCTGGGCACTCATGCAACACCTACTCAGTGAGAGCAGTGGCTGGCATAGACTCAAGACTGGACTTGGACCACCAGGACTAATCTATGACATTTAATAGCTTTTTGCTCAGGGATTTGACTTGAATCCAAGATAGAGAGGTGAATGGACAATGGACCCGTTGTTAGGAAAACTGAAGTCAGGGACTTTCTTTTCTATTAAAAGTGAAACTAATGAGAAGTTTATAGATGGACTGTGGGGGGGGGGGGGAGAAAGCCTAAACCATACACCATGTATGAGTTTAAACGTACACAGTCTTGATATATTGCAAAGCATTGTGCTTTGAGTCACTTGTGGCTGTCTTTTGTGTTTTCATGTTATCTGTTGATTTATTTTAACTGTGTGAGGAAGTGAAAGTGAAATCAAATTTGTACTAACAGTATAATTTTAAAGTTCAACAGTGAACTTGTTTTTTGAAAGTGTGCGTATATCTAACTGGTAAACAACCAACTGCACCAAAGGATTAATCATTTACAGTAATAAATGCAGATGTACAACCTAACAAAAATGAGCACAGGCTAGTGGTATTATATTGGAGGACTTTTTAAAAAAAAAAACACACGTTACCTTGACCACAGCGTCAATATGTTCGTTTTAAATGAGAATTACACAGTTGCTAATTATTAAAAAAAAAAAAAAACACAACAAATAAAAAAAGTATAATGTCTCTTCACCTGTTTTTTTTTTAATTTGGGAGTTTTGTGAGCATATACCCACAGAAGGAAAAAAATAATAAATTACTCCAAAAGATAATACTTCTTCTAAAGAACTTTCATCACAGTGTCCTTCTTCTAAATTCCTAAGTGATTGAGTAGCCTTATTAAAATCAAATAGCTTTTAGATAATACTCGCCATCCATTAGCAGATCAAGATTAATAAGCAACACAGCGTCCATATTTAATTGCATTCTATTCAGCTCTAACAGCACTTCAATAAGCCAGAGGAACCCTTAATAAGAAAAGGGATTAATGCAAAGATTACCAGCACGACTTAACCAGGTAACATTCTACTCACAGACACATGTTTCTTCTGCTGATCAATCCATTCCTCTTTATGCTGACAATGCAATACTAGTAGGACTTTTTTTTTTTAAACCAGACACCCTAAATATACATCTAAGGCCAAAAGTTTTGCCTCACCCAATAGAATTAACTCATTTTGCTTCATAAAGATGTATGAAACCCGCCGCATAATGTTACGTTAACATATTGAATTGCATACCGCTTTGCAGTTTTCCCATATACAAAAATTGAAGAAACATTTCAAAATCTAAAATGACATACTATGGCTTCCGGTACACTTGAGATATAATTTTGTAGTTTCTTTGATTACATGATGTTAAATAAAATATCTAAAATTATGTTCATAAAGTTTCTTTTTTTTTTTAAATCATCTCAATCCTAAAATTGTAGGTGATGCAAAACCTTTACTTTTGGACTCCCAGAAACAGCCATGGATCTCTAGGAGTCCACAGAGAGTAGAAGCTGCACCAGAGTCTCTCAGTGAAATGTAATTTCACCACCAGATGTGAGAGGGCTTTTACTCATTAACAATGCTGTATGTATTGTTGTGGAGTGTGCCGGGTACTTTTAGTACAGTCTGGAAGCAGCCAGGTCATCACAGTCACATGGGCGCCATGCCAACCGTCTAATCAAGGGCCTGTCCCACAGCCCTCGCATTCAGAATTCTTGAAGAGCTCCTCAATCAATCGACACTTCCTCAATAAATCGGAGCAAGAAGGCACCAGCACCTCAAAGGAAATTTCAAGGGCAGCTGAATGAAAACTGGAAATTAATTAGCAACAGCTAATGGAAAAATAAAACTACAGCTGATTACACAGAATTAGGGGGTTGCAGGCTCAAGTATATATTAATTAAATTTTAAAAAAGCATAGCAAAGTGTAATACAGCACAGTGAAAGCATGGTAACACATATGGTAGGCAATACAAAGAATATCTAGGTATGGCAAAGCATATTAATAAGCCTGGTAAACAAGGACATCATTTCAGAAAAATTCTGGGGGGAGCTAACCTGTGTCAACATTTAACATTCTCTGTCCCAAACAGCATCATGAATGAGAAAACACATGCAGTAATTGGGCCAGTACAATGAGATAGCATTCTTATTCTTAAAATAAATTATACAAAGTGAAATGTAAAGTATTTTTAAAGCACTGCACTGGTTTATAAGATAATGACATATAGATCGTCCGGGCCCCAGAATAAGATCACAGAAGACTGTAATACAAAGCTTTCATAGCTGATACCAATTTCTTGGCAGAGGAATTCACTATTGCAGTGCCAGTGGTAATCATGGCAGTCACTGAGGTTCTGTCACAAGACAAAGTCCCTCTAGAATCTGGGAAGGCATATTAAAAGCGCCCTCTACGACTTCAGTACATTTTGCTCTGTGCAGAAATGTATGCAACCCAACGCGCAAAACATCTAATCAAATACAATGTGTTTCATGTTGTAACGACATGTATCATTTATAAGAAGTTCAGCACATTCAGCTGGCCAGCTCATCATAAGAGACTTGTTTTGAATGCTTGCTGCTTTTATATCATGTTTGTAACCCTTGTATGTCACTTCAACTTACTACTGCTCAGAATCACTGACATTTTACAATGAGTCACTTGCAGCAGCTTGTTAAAATCAAAAGCACCATGATTGTACTTAATATCATGACTGCTAGTTAACAGCTTTTTTTAAGATTAATATGATTACCAAACATGGCTCAGATGTTCACTTCACAATAGACAAAATCAACTGATAACGGATCAAACTCGGGCCATTGCTAATCTGTTGTCTACCTGATCAATGTAAAATTAATTCAAGTAACTCAGTGACTATTCTTATTTATTTATTCATAGTGGTTGTGATTTAAGCCTCAAATCATTTCAAAAAGCGTTGCTCTTCAAATAACTATTTTCTTTAGACCTTTCTTACAAAAACACAGTTATTCACAATTTACCACTCATAAGACAAACAGCCCTAACCCTAGCTTCTACACCTTGTTTAAAAGAAAGATGAGAACTTCCAGTTATGACTGGCTTAATCCTAAGGGATTTACAGTGAGCTCCAATCACAAACCAAGACAGTTTGTGGTCATTTGTGGCAGCTTAGCTAATGACTTCCCACTTCCAGTGACAATATTTCCTGTTTTAAGGAAGACAAAAATGCAGCCGCAAAATTCTAGGCAAATAATCCGCTTGACTTGTATTTGCAGAGAGCCCATTAATCATTTCCTTTCTAGATTTTATATAATTTCCCTTGTAGTCTGAAGTGTAGCTGAGAGAGGGATCAGTGAAGCAGAGGCACTTTCTACACATAACTCACTGGCTGAACTGAAACATGAATTGAGGAATGTAGCATTGCAGTGCAAGGGCTGGAGCTCCTGCAGTAACTCCTGAACTCTGTTCCACAAGAGGCATTCTGGGAAGTTGAAATGCAGTGATGCGTGTCTCTTAAAAGCAGCTGGCTTCTAGGAGGCTGCACTTTATTGGAAGAAAGTATACCACGCACTATCTATTTCTGATTTATTTGCAATTTTACTGCAAGAGCTCTCCCAAACATCTAACACACTAAACAGCCAGTAAGAAAGATAAAGGGCATTCCTTGACACAGTAAAGCAGTTTAATTTTCCAATTTTATTTTTTAGCAGGGTTGTCCATTTCCAATGAAATCTTATTGCCACAGTCTGGGGAAATGAACCCTTTATGGTTAATGCTTTTGTTTTTCTTCCCCTGGCTAAACAAAAACTGTAGACCTTTTTGTAGAAATGGCTAACAAACTTGTGAGTCACAATTGCTGAAGAGTGACTAGAAACACAGATGGGATGCTAGAACAGCATTAAATCCAACAAAACATGATGACAAAACACAAATATGCAGAGACACATCGTCGAGGTACGAGTCAGAGTCCTCTGGAACAGGATTTCATTCGTCATTCACAAGGCTGGCTTTCTCTGCCACAGAGGTAGTCTGCACACCCTGGCAGAAGATCCAATAACTGCCCAATGGAAAAACCCAGTATACAGTACAAGTTAATATATTCTTTAAAAAAAGCACCCCAATACTAACCATGCACTTTTCTCACCTTTCTGTAGTGTATTTTCTGTCTAAAATTGTAAAGGTGTAGCAGAAGTCACATACTGTATAATGCACTGCAATGGAAATTAGTATACACATTAATTATTGTACTGTATATCCTTCATATTAATTGGTGTGGACAGTACTCTTGGATATCAATTTACTACATGCAGTCATCAGCACATCTGCTGGTGAAAGAGGGGTGTTGTCATAACTGGAATTAGGAATATTTTAATTCTGGCTTAAAACTTCTATTCTGTCTACAGAGACAACCTACTGTGGAGTACATTCAATTGAACTGAACAGCAGCTGATCTAAAAAGCACAGTTTAAATGTTTATGTCATAAAGGTTAGAAAAATCAGACACCTAACCTGCATGTAAGTTTCTTTAGTTTATTCCAGCATGCAAAATGTAAAAAGAAAATAAAACGTCAAGAAGGTTAATATTTTACTAATTTAAATGATGGCAGATTCTAGCTGTACCTGTGTTTAGATCAATTGGATAGATTCCTGTAAGTGCAAATGGTACTGTGCAATCTACTGTACTGCTTTAGGCCAAGGAGGGGAAGTAATTGGGAAGCAGGTTGTGAATAACAAGTCTGAAGTCATGAGTAAGGCCCAGTGAAAATCGTGCACATTTTCTTTAAAATTCACAGCAGTGTCATGAGTAAAGTATCATATTTCACTGACTGTGTACGGAACTATTTTATAAAATTATGTGTACAGGTTATTATTATTTTTTTTTAAACATCAACTATAGAGATAAATGCACTGACATCAAAATCAACGTCAAAGTTATTCAAGCACCTTACAATAGCTTGTGAAACGGTGTTGTAATTAACAGCCTGTAGGTAAAGTGTATCTGCAAGGACAGCTTTCAGTTCTAGTACGTAAAATGCATGTTCATCATTTAGGTCTTCCAAAATAAATACAATGTCTAACCCATACTGATCTTGGTCATCAGTCGACTCGACAGTGACGACTGACAAGCAACCAGACTGTTTTACCAATTCCATAATCTCCTGCTTGTGATATTTGGAAACTTTAGATAAAGTATTCATGTCTCAGCTGGGCTGATGAAGGAATCACTCCACCATTTGCTACACTCTGTCTGAAGAATTTGCGAAGAATTTGCGTAACTTTTGGTTGTCCAATTTTTCAAAGGTATATTTGCGCAAACGCAGGTCAAAATTTAATGTGTTTTGTGCTTCACAGTTTTCAGTGGACTTTTGGAACATGGAAGTCACTGTTTTTTTGTTTGTTTGCAAGTAAAGCAGTTGCAGTACTGCTCTGGATTTCCGCCTTTCTCTTTGGGTGAATACTTGAATCTAAACGCCTGTCAACAGCCGATTCTCGGTAGTGATCTACAGTATTATTATTATTATTATTATTATTATTATTATTATTTAGCAGACGCCTTTATCCAAGACGACTTACAGAGACTAGGGTGTGTGAACTATGCATCAGCTGCAGAGTCACTTACAATTACGTCTCACCCGAAAGACGGAGCACAAGGAGGTTAAGTGACTTGCTCAGGGTCACACAATGAGTCAGTGGCTGAGGTGGGATTTGAACCGGGGACCTCCTGGTTACAAGCCCTTTTCTTTAACTACTGGACCACACAGTAACCTTGCAGGACGTACAGAAGAGCTTACCTCCATCACTGTGTAAAACTGCAGACGCATTGCTGCAGACGCATTTTTAGCCTTTTTAGAGACAAACATTTTCTTGTTTACAGTGTGTAGTATTTTAATTTCCTGACTAGATTGCATATAGTCATAAATCATAAATCACTGCACAGTACTGTGTGCATGGCGAATAGTATATGCAGGCAAACAACAGAGCTCTACAGTTTCGTTAATGTGATTTTTTTTGTATGAAATACAAATAATAATTATGAAATAATTTATTTTTATTTCTTAAGAATATTGTAAAAAACATGGCACAGCCCATGAAATTGCGATTTGCACAGGGCCTTTGTCATGAGCACTGCATTCATTCCAACAGGAAAGAAAGCCCTGCTGGCATTGAAACATCTCAGCCGCTGGGCTGTAAAGGAAAGAAAAAGCCAAAGGCAAACCTAGAGTTTACAATCCTAGCCAGTTCCACTTCTGGAGAAAAACCTCAATAAAAAAAAAAGTAGCAATACATATATTACACAATATGGCAAGTTAAACTAATTAGCCACAATACACCCGGAAGTGTACTGAAATTAGATAGCTGCTTAAAAAAAGAAGATAATACTAAGTGAGAGGGTGGCTATTTAAATAGCCGGTATTTAACATGTTTAAATTAGTCTTTTCAATTGTCCTGGTTTTGAGCTTTGAAAATCTGGTCACCCTACCATTTGTGGAACCATGATCTTGAGGGGTACCATCATAGCCCTACTTACTATCATAACATAATAATATAACAAATAATGTTATTGTACTGTATATACATACAGTACTGCATTTACTGTAGACACAGGCCAACATATTTCCAAAACAGATCATAATCTACATATTCCTTATCTGATTGAAGTAATACTTGTGTATACAACATTTACATTTGTAAGCACAAGTTGAAGCACATTTACCAAGGTCAGTATGTGTTTATCAGTTATTAAAACTTTCCAAGTCTATCGCTAATCTATCGAATTGCAGGGATTCACCCAATAACCTAGATCCATAGGAAACAAAGTAGATGTTTGAAGCTATGCATCAACCATTTACACTCTCTGCTGGTTAAGGACCATCTTTGGCACCTGTTGCTTTAAAAAAAACAACAACAAAAAAAAATTGAAAAAAAGTCTAACATTGATTAACTTAACTTTAACGTTTCTGCCTAGAGACCAATACAAACTCCAAGATCCTCAGTGGAGAAATGTGGTTTAACAGCAGCTTAGCTACAGGTGAAACTTGTTCTTGACTTGTTTGTTTAAAGCTGCATGCTGCAGTAAGTCAGGTGGCTGTGATACAGACCTGTTATGCAAAAGGATATGGCTCTGTTTAAGGTTGTGATAAATACAAGAGGAGACCAAGATCAATTTAACAGCGCTGCGATTACAATTTCAATCAATTTGTGAAAGATCAGATTATTTCTGGGACACTATCTGTGTTTGAATACACACTGGAGGCCACATCAAAGAACCGCGATAAAAGCCTTGTACCGAAGGCTTTCAAAGTCAGTTCACCGTTGCCTCCCATTGTTTTTTGAGGGGCCTACATTATGCACAGATTTGTATCGAGTGGAGCTATTTCTGTGCAAAGTTTTTTTATCCAGCAGGGAGCAAAGTAATTGTGAGAACGCAAAGACAAAAAGCAGAAAATCAAGAAGTTAACCTTTACACTCAGACATAAATTAACTTGTGGGCTACCGAGTAGTGCATCCAGTAAAGGCGCTCCACCTGGAGTGCAGGATGTGCCCTATAGCCTGGAGATCGCAGGTTCGAATCCAGGCTATGTCACAGCTGACCATTACCGGGGGTTCCTAGGGGGTGGCACACAATTGGCCGAGCGCCGCCCAGGTAGGGCGGTCTTAGGTCGGCAGGGGAATCCACGGTTCACCGCACATCAGCGACCCCTGTGGCCGATAGGGCGCCTGTGGTTCTGCAGTGGAGTCACCAGATCTGTGTTGTCATCCGGCACTATAGGTCTGGTGGCCTCGCTGTGGATCCGCAGTGTGAAAAATGACGGATTGGCAGGAGCACATTTTGGAGGACGCGTGTTCCAGCCAGTGTTCCCCAAGTTGGCGGGGGGGACAGAGGCGAGGGCGAGGATACAGATAATAATTGGGCATACAAAAATGGGGAGAAAAACCGGGGTAAAAAAAATTAATAAATAAGTTGCCGACGACTAAATTAAAAAAAAAAAAAAAGAAAATTAACTTGTATCCGTAACTATCAAAAAACTCAATAACATGAAAGAAGTGTTGTACAGATTTAAGTTTCAGCATACTGTATTGAAGAAAACAGGTTATAAATATTACAAAATGATGGAAGGTCAAATTTTTTATATAGGCCAACAATTCTGAAAGGTTCTGTAATAATATTTCTGGTTAACTGCTTTTCTATATTTGCATGTAAAATAGCATTGTAAATCTACCCTTGTCCTTATGTGGTAGGACTAGCTTCCAATAAGCGAAGGGTGAAAAGGAGAAGCAGACAATATTTCACTACAAAATGTTTTGTTATTTCCTGATTGTTTTGTATTTCCCAAGGTTCACATGAACTGAATCTAAATTATACATATGTTAGCCCCTTGTAGTTGGACACATCGTTTCTGGCTGGGGCACATCGGATTCCAGGGCTCACTGTGTATCCTACTTTGGATCAAATCCCAGGTTTTACTGGGTCAAACGAGACCTGATCTGTACTGATCAACCAAAAATCACACCAAAACATGAACTGCTGCTGGTATATTCATTTCCAGACAAACTGTACTCTTAATAACTTGTTAAAGTTTCATTACGGGTATTTTCATTGCACTTCATTGTATCCCTCCCATCATGTGTGTACAGTACTGTATGTAGTACTTATTTCTAACACTTAAAAACAGAAGAAAAATACATACTTGTGACTGTGAATGGGTACTCCCCGCCCCTGTGCGCATATGTATTATTTTGTATTTGTGTTGTTATTATTTTGATGTATGGTTTAGTGTGTAAAACCACAATGTTTTCTTATTATTGTTTATCACCTGGATGGGTTTAAAATGCCCCATCCAGACAAAATTGTGAGAATGCGTGCTCAACAGCGATTGATTATTGACAAACTGGGCTGTTGACCACGCATGTGAGAAAACCTGTGCCGAATGTGGTCGAGGTATAAACTAGTTAATTGATAGCCAGTTAATCCCTCGCCCACAATATAAAAACAAGCAGCTTTGGATGAACGGGATTAGTGTGTTCAGAGGCAGAATGAGTCGAGAGGTGAATTAAAGTAAATACAATTGCTATTCATGCTGGATATATACCAGCGCGATACTTGTGTGTTCCGTGTCTGGTTGTCTGTCTGTTTTGGCCACCGTGCCGTTTTGTTTTGTTTTGTTTAAATATTTACTTTGTTTGTTTATTAACATGCGTAGCAGCACATTCAATCACAGTACTTTGTCCGACCTTCTTCCATGTCTGACATCACCCATCTTGGCACCGGACCTGTGCAGCTGTGCATGCCAATGAAAACAGCATGAGTGACCTGATCAGCTAGTGGTAATGTGTTGGTGTGTTTAAAGCACTGCTGATTAAAATGAATGCAGTTGTGGAACCACTGATTTAGCAGAGGAGGACCAAACCCTACAGGTCCCTGTGCTTTATCACACAGACACATATTCCATGGCTACAGACTCCCTTCCCCAACTTCAGGTGTGAGATACGGGTCCCCACATTCCTGGACTACTAACAAAGGGGAAATAATGTATTAAATCGTTCAAAGCACTCTACAACAGGAAGAATGTTACCATTGATGTTCACAGACAATTACACTAAGGTTACAAAAGTTACAAAATGCAATACTTAGCCATTACTGTAAGCCAATTAGCAGAGAATATTTATTTGCATGCCCCCATATCTCTTAAAAATGCTGGACAGCTGCATTTGAGTAATTGCAGTTCAGCGAACACTGAACCTCATTGAAAGTCCTGTGACCTCTCTGGTTATGTGATTCGCATGAGCTCCAGTCCCCTGTTTCAGTTCCCCACTAAGCCTATCTATTGTGTTTCTGTTATTGTAACTAAGCTATGTATTAAAGCCTGCTTGTTTTGCTGTCGGAGGCAGAAAAATGGCATGAAGGATTTCTGAAAAATCGCAGAGGTTCATGATCTTTATTCAGACAGCTCTCGCTTTAATACTGTATGTTCACAGCTTCATGAGGAAAAGCCAGATCCCGAATTTATGAAATACCACAACCTGTTTTTTTTTTTTTAAGGGATTTACTGTCCATGTTATTAAGAGACAAATGTTTATAGATTATAGTAGTTAGTGTATAGTATAGTACAGGTGGCCGGATGCTTCAAAATAATAAACTATATATATATATATATATATATATATATGATGAAGACTACCTGTAATATGGTTTCTTCATAGGATGATGAACTCCACACACAGTTTTGTAACTAAACTGTATCCTTTAAGGCCGCCCATGCAGCATTTGATAGGCTGCACAAAATGTCAGTTTATCAGCCGAGATAATTACTGGTTGTTAGTTCCGCTGAAAATTAATTATATCCTGTGGTTACTTAGTAAAGCCCGGCCACGCAGCATGGAAACAAGCTGCACAAAACGTGACAATAAGCAGGTTTGTGAGATGTTAGTAAGAGAGGTAATTTCTCGTGGCAAGTGGTTTTTGAAAAATCGTGATATATAAAACAGTATGATATTAAGCATGGTGATATAAAACAGGTTCATCTTGTGTATGTTAACGTTATTCTATACATTATTAAAGATACAGTAATTGTTATTAATACCTGTTCGATTATCCATACAAATCGATTATGCAAACTAGTATCGGTTTGGATAATTGACTCTCCACTGTGTGTGTGTGTGTGTGTGTGTGTGTGTGTGTGTGTGTGTATATATATATATATATATATACTGTATATGATATTTTGCTTTACTTTATCGTGACCTGCATATCGCAATATGTATTGTATCGTGACATTAGTGTATCATTACACCCCCTACTTAATACTGTCATCAAACAAGCTTTAACCACTACAGGATTTACTGTGCAAAAAAAAAAATGAAATAAAAAGACAGGTGACCTTGAGCTTGTTGTGGGTACAGGATATGCAGAACTCCATGTGCTCATGCAGTGTTTTAAGTAAACACTGGTGTTTGATCTTCACTGCTCAGTGATTACCCTTCAGTCAGGAAAAAAAAACACCTTATGACTGCACTGTCACAAGGAAAATGAAACCCACAGCATGTTGGTATCTTAACCATTGGTGCTTGATTTCTTAGCTGACAATATGGTACCACAGGCTAGGCCAGCACTGTAGAGAAAGTGTTTGTATAAAACGTACCTGTGGCTAACAGCAGGAGATCAATGGCAGTAAACACTTACTGTAGATGAGTCGTCATACAATCCTTGTAAAATTAAATTACTACAGCTCATAAATAAGCTTCAACGCAAAATTAAATTAAATAAGAGCTCCCTCTATGCCATATTAAACAAAGGAAATATATTCCAAATCTGATTAGATTTCTCAGAGAAAATGTAGATAACGGGAAGCAACAGAAAACAGAACTTCCTCTTCTAAATGGAAGGTTTTGCAATCATAAAAGCTGAATCCAGGATGATGCCCTATGGTAATTCAATTGTACATCTTCATACAACAGGCTTTAAATCCAAAAAGCTCCACTGAACACTTTACAAAACTACTCTGGGAATAGATTTCTCCATTGCATGTGGTTGAAACAGGTAATCAAGTCTCCTATGGTGAAAAAAAGTACTTAAAAGAAAGACACTTCATTACTGAATCTTAATTATAGCAGGTAGTTCTCTTAGAGGCAAAGGAACCTCAACATGTTACATGACTGAAATAATGTACTTCTTATTTTCTGGGGTTTTTTCCATTTCCACTCATGATCGAGTAGAAATTCACTCTTTGCTTTACCTGCAAATGCAGATGACATAACAAAAAAAATTAATTCTCTCTAATGGAAACTGAACTCGACCAAACCTTGACCCTGTGGTTACTAAGCTAGCATGTTCCCTCTTGTAAATTCAAGAGGTAATCAGGCTTAGAACAGGAGGACTGCCACATAACTTGTTTGATATTTCACTCTTCTGGTGGCTTCTAGATTAAGTCTTGATGAGTTGCGATAGTGGGAGGGAATTCTTGAGATGTTTTTTCCCCCTCAGTGAAGCGAACAGGAAAAAAATCTGCCCAAGAGTATGCAACATTGAAAAGCTCATACGGTTCAAGGAGCCTTGTCCTGGAAACTTTTTAATCCTCAAGCTTACCTTGCTGGAGGGCACGCACTAATGAATGCTGTACCATCAACAATAACACGGACACTATTCACTATTCTATTGCAGATGGTGGATCTGACCAATGTGGTGTGTGTACAATTTTCTTGAGCTGGCAATTGCGTGACAGTAAAACCGTTGTTTTATCATCACAGGTCTAACAAAGAAGTGTCCATTTTGCCATTTTGTACATCCATCTTTGTTTATGATATTCATTATGTAGTCTCTTCAAAGACGCACATGTCTGGTTGCACTGGCAAAATCTCAAAGCGAATGGCTTGCGGTACTGAACTAACATAAGTGAAAAAAAATGCACCCAAATTGTCCACCTCCGGATTTAATCATCATGATAGGTGCCAACTCTACACATCTGCATTTGATCTGAATTGGTGACTGCAGTTGGCTGTGTACAGTCTGAAGGGTTTTAAAATCGGGCTTTTCAAAATAATATGCTTGGAGGAATTCCAAAATACAAAAGCATTTACAAAAGGAACTATCCTGTAGTTACAGTAACCTTAGATATTGCAATATTCTGCCTGCGTTCCTTACTGATGTTACCAATTGCCCTTAAATAGCCCTTGTTAAAAAGCTACAGAACAGCACATCCTTACTTACTCAGAACGATTTCAACACTAACAACTTCAGGAGATCACTTTCTCCCACCTTTGATCTACAACACAGTGATGCCTCCCAAAGAACCAACAGAGTGCAAGACATCAAGAGCTCAGCAGCCTGACACACTCCTTGTGTACTGCACACACATTTTGGTATGATTTTGGACTGTAATTTGGTGCAATTAAAATTTCCAATTTAATTTATAACCAGACCTAACATTGATACATTGGTGCCCAAGAATCAAAACTTTTTGACACGACTGTGCTTTTTTTACAGAATAATCACCATCTGTTGCCCTGTTCAACAAATCTCAATATCCCAAAATGTGTTTCAGATTTTAATTGAAACAATTTAGAAAGCATATTAACACACAGTTATTTTTAGCATTATTTTTGTTTTGTTTGTATCTCAATGATACTAAATCATAAAACAGATGTTTTGTGCAATTTTAGTATCTGGATAATCCAGTTAGGGCTGGAAGTAGTCCTGCTTTACAGTTGCTAAGTATTGACAGGCTGGCAGCTGTGTTAGCCTAAAAGTTCAGGATCGAAATGTAAGATTCCTAATAACACCAGCAGCTGAAAGATTTAAAAAGGTAGTTAGAACAGACTCCATAGCTTTGACGCCATGCCAAGTCCAACTTCCCCCGTTGAGACTGAAACGAGTTATTGCAGATGTATTGGAGATGGATGCCATTTATATTTTCATGGTATAGACACCACAGGGGTAAATTTGGAAACAAAAAGGCACCAGATCTTAGAATTAAGGAGAGGGATAGCACTGTGTTTATACAGTACACCCACGGACCTTGATTTACAGTAGCTTCCATATATGCTTCACTTCTCCTCTGCTTGTTGGTCTTGTGCCTTATTGTTGGTGTAGGTAGCTGCAGGCCCACCTTTGCCTAGCCACATTTTTAACAATCTTCAGGTTTGAACAATACCAGTGGCAGGTCGACTGATCTGATAAACAGTAGCAACAACACTGTTGTTTTTTGCACCATTTTGGGTGCAGAAAAACGAGTAATTTTCTAACTCATGAATGCTGCAGCCTAAAACGTATCGTTACAGTACAGTTTTGTCATTCAATTCATGGAACAGGAAAGCGGGTTTTTTTTTTTTTTATTGCTCATGTTATCGAGGTTTTTTTTCGTGCGGTTCTGTTTAATTCTGTTTAATTCTCGCCTGTCAGACAAAAAGGTACCAGATGTGAGATCCAGTGCGGTCCGGATGCTGTTGGAGAGGATGCGACTGTCCCTTTTAATGTTGTTGACAAAAGAACCATTCCTTGAGACAAAAAGTGCAGTACAAAGAAAGCTAACCAAAGTTTTAAAAATGTATTTTTACATCTTATTAGATCAGCTATTCACAGCGGTCCCCATTTTCTTCTGTGAAGATCTCTTCAAGGTTCTACACTCCTACTTCAATTTGTAAAAAAAGCAGATATTTAAAAAAACCCAGAAATGAATTCATGCTGTGATAACAAATACCAAATAACTCATACTATTCTAAACTGGAATCTAGTCGTTTATACTAAAAGTATAAATACACATTCACTCTCAACAGACTTTAATAGAAATTCACATCATCCAGAAAATGCCAACCTTATCCAGGGGCTACATTAAAAAGTGGTATTTATCTGATATGCCAACTCTTGATTTGATATTTAAACAAGATGTTTATATCTAGTGAGTGTATCTTTACTCTAACAGGGGTGTTTTTGAATTCAAAGCAAACATTTCAAAACAAGAGAATAAATTCACAGAAAGCACAAAGAAAGTCCTGTTATCTTATGATACAAACAAGAAGCCTTTTTATTAAAGATAGCTGGAACTCATGTAACAGTCAGCCCCTTCTGCACACAAACATCCAACCATCGCATTTAAAAACCTGAGGCCTACAATAATTTAGAAATTAGAGTTTATTAATAAGAGAATCATTTTTGGTAACCAGTTACTGTTTGCACAACCATATTTATTATTATTATTATTTATTTCTTAGCAGATGCCCTTATCCAGGGCGACTTACAATTGTTACAAGATATCACATTATTATTATTATTATTATTTGTTTATTTAGCAGACGCCTTTATCCAAAGCGACTTACAGAGTCTAGGGTGTGTGAACTATGCATCAGCTGCAGAGTCACTTACAATTACGTCTCACCCAAAAGACAGAGCACAAGGAGGTTAAGTGACTTGCTCAGGGTCACACAATGAGTCAGTGGCTGAGGTGGGATTTGAACTGGGGACCTCCTGGTTACATGCCCTTTTCTTTAACCACTGGACCACACAGCCATTATTTCACATTATACAGATATCACATTATTACTTTACATACAATTACCCATTTATACAGTTGGGTTTTTACTGGAGCAATCTAGGCAAAGTACCTTGCTCAAGGGTACAGCAGCAGTGTCCCCCACCTGGGACTGAACCCACGACCCTCCAGTCAAGAGTCCAGAGCCCTAACCACTACTCCACACTGCTGCCCATACAAAGAGGAAGGACAAACAATAATCTACTGGCAAAGTCTGCAGTTTTTAACTGCAAGTACATAACCTCAGTTATCTGGAATATAAAACTTTGGGGACCATGTCGCAAAACACGAAAATAGAAAAAAGACGTTACGAAGCAGAAACAAACAAAAAAAAACTGCAATGACAACAACAACGAGTTGATCAATTCAAGAGTTCATCTTGGGAACCTGATATTATAAATACATATATGCTGTCCCCTTGGTGTTTTTAATTAAACTGTTCTTACAAGTCCTGACTTATTTGCATATTACGGTTTACATGGATAGACAGGGATTCTTTTTTTGTAACCACTTATTTTTTATGAAACTGATACACAGATATGGTGCTCTGTCAAAGTGAGAAAGACATCAAAGCTGGGTCACCACATTGAATTCAGAAGAGGGAGGTCCTGGCTCCTAGAGTATACTTATTTTGAGGATGGTATAGGCAAGGTATAGTCCTTTATATAATAAATATAATGTACTTATATTTTCAAAATGCTAAGATTAAAGAATGCTCGAGTTCTCCCACATTTGAATAATATATTCAATAGTCAATACTAGGATGAGAGAACATCAAATGGAAGCAACTTAAAAGTAAACTCAGAACAGGGTTTCAACTGTTTTTAGAGGGTTAGACATTTCAAAGCACTGTTTAGAAACTCACAGAAAACAGTTATTAAAAACATTCCTTAAAACAATCCTTTGTTATGTGAATGGGGCCCACTGTCTTTGAATTTAATGTTTTTGTAAAAATACACATTACAAACAAAAAGGCATTTTATGTACAATGATATGTGTGCTATCAAAATTGACTTGATGCAGTTACGTGCTGCCGTGCATGCATGTACACCCACCTGTGCATAAGATGAACAACAAACACACACACAAAAAGCTTGCCTATTTTAGAATTTGACAAGTGCTAAAGGCTGTTGAGGTTACTGGTTCGCTTACAACTACATACTATTTCCTGCTCAGTGAGACTAGCAATAATGTGCTCTATCTAACGATAAACACAAAACAAGGAAACGCACAGAGTAAGTAAACGAGTAGACAACCACATGACAGAGTGTCATTGTTTAACAGATTTGACTTGATAAAATCAGCAGGGTTGTTTATCGCAAATAACCAACTGAAGCCTACCTCTACCATCACCTCTAAACTGTTTTGCCACAAAACAAGGCAAAAACAACAAAACCAAGTAACATGCAAGATGCTACTCTTCACACATTGACCTAGATGAGAAAATCACCTCTTTGCTCTCACAATACTTGTGTGATCAGTTCTAATAAGCAAGGCAAGTGTTCCCAGCCCCTGTATCAACAGTGTGCTTATATGGAAGTGAAACTTTTGGGTTCTAACTGTTGTTTCACCTGGTGCCAAATGATCCAGGAACACACGTCAACCTAATCCTAACTAATAAAATCACAATTCTACCTAAAACCTTTCACTTAATCCTATTGCTAAAGGTCAATAACAGATTGCAAAATTGCTATTAAGTCTACCCAGTATGACGATTAAAAAAAATATTCTCTAAACAGTACAACAGTTGCCATTCAAAGGTTGGATGTTCCTGGAGCATTTAGTAACAGACCAATCAACCCCCTGCTGTTCAAGCACATGTTATTCAAATAGCTTGAACAGTTTAACTGGTCAGAAGAGCCAGCAATACACTTGGACCTCCCCCAAGTGGCAGTTGAGGTCAGAACAACCAGATGTCACAAAACTAGTTCTTAAAGAGTGGTTGTCCTGTGATGACCTACCATAAATGTCATAATAATTTAAGGTACATATAGAAGTTTCTTTCAACGATGATCGACCTTAAATCACGCTTTACACAAGCATTATACAAACATAACGTTTGAACACCCTTTTTTTCCCCATTTTATAGTCAATATAGAAAATACAGTATCAATAAAAAAATAACAAATGAATTCTAAAATAAAAAAATACACTTTAATAGTATCTGGAGCTGATCAACTGAAGTTCTACTGTAGATGTATACTGTAACAGCTCAGACACTTTTCATTGGACCCAGTCTCTATCCAGGCACAAGGCCATTACTTCTTACACTGCATTTTAACAGCCCCCAGCCAGATTGTCTGTTTTATTAGGATTGATTTCATCATGAGGTTTAGATGGCTCCGGTGAGAGGAAATAGTTTTTTTTGGTCTTTACCAGGGTGCCCCCCCCCCCCCCCGTCCGGGCAGAGGTACAGTTACAGTCAAGTTATTCTTAGTCCAGATATTTAAAAAATGCAACTTTGGCAAAAAACATTACTGCAAGACCAAAATAATAATCTTAAATGGCAAATTACAGGTATGTACGTAGCTAAGAGTTTTAAGTTACTGTTATTCCTCGAAATCTTGAAATTAGCATTGGGTAGGAAGGAAGCAATGGGTGATTTTTTTAAAGCTTCCTCTGAAGTATAAATGAACTCCTATGAGAACATCTGAATGTTACAAAATGAGAAACTTGACCAACTATTTAAGAACACTGTATAGAACAAAAGTTTAATGTACTCAATTACATTTTCTTTAAATTAGATACAGTTCATTTTAAAAAATAAGCTGATGGCTGTCAATGTCCACAGCCAATTTGGTCTATCTATAGTTGGTTCCTGTCTCAGCATAAAATGACAAGTTTAAACAGTATTTATCATTACTTATGTATGTTTCACCCATCCCCCCCCCCCAAAAAAAACACCTGCTTTTGGAAAACTGCTGATCAACTATAATCAAAGGCAAACTGAATTGAAGATTTCGGTTTTAACCGATAAAAAACATAACCCCCAATACAAAAAAAATTAAATCAATGTTTAGCCAAAAAACATCGGAAAAACGCTGGAAATGTTACTTAATTCACGTTGACTTCACAGCTTTCTCATTTGAAAAAACAAAACAAAAACTACTTCAAAAAAACAAAAACAAACGACTTTTCTGTGCAGTTGAGCAATGTCCCTCCTTCCCAACTACTGAGTGGCAGCAAATTCTACATTTCTATTGGAGACTCCGCTTGCGAGATTTAAAACGAGATTACAATTACAGTAGAAGGCATTTTCACAGGTTTTAAAGCTTTATTACAGTTAGATAGTGAGAATTTAAAACAGAATTCCAAATTGTACTGAAATGCCTTGACACACAAAAACCCCAGAAGAATGTGCCTGTGACCATAATGATTTTGTTGTGGAAGACAGCAAGAAAAGAAGGTACAACTAAGTGAGCAAGTACTGTCGAGTTCATTTTGTGACAGAAAAAAACACCCAATCATTTTGGAAAGTAACCAAAAACAATAATAAATTTCATACAGTATATAAAAAGTGAAAGCCCCCAAAAAAACGATTTACATAAAACTTGAAAATAGCTCAAAATAAGCACTGAAAAATGAAATGAATAAAAAATGAAAAACAGAAGCCCTAGATATATTGTACTTTGGGCCCCAGTAACTTTATGTAGCAGGATTTGTATAATTGCAATTGCCAAATGAATTTCATTTTCCTGATAGTATATATAAAATTAATTCACAGCCCTGCGTCTAAAAGTCTTTTTTTCGCCACGTGCAGTAGAAAACTAGCTGCTAAAGTCCTTTGCCCTGGATTCTCATTGGGTAACTATGATTTGAAATAGAGCCTCATTCTGCAACAGTGTCAGACATTACTGCAAGCTTCATTAATGCCAACTTGACAGCTCAAAGCAAAACCTGAAGTGGCGCCAATGCAAAAAAAAAAAAAAACACATTTTATTTTGCAACAATAACTAAGCAACAATGTGAAACTTGCCACTAAATGACTATGCTCTTAAGTGTTTAACATCTCACAGACTCTAGTGCTAATCATGGTCTGTGAAACCAGCCAAATGACTCTCTTTCTTCAGCGTTATGTCTGAAGCATGTCTTTTTCTTGGATGACAGAACTGGGGTCTCATGAAATAAATCTCAGATGATGGTATCTCTACCATGAAACAACTTCACTTCCATTAACCTCTTTATTAAATTGTAAATTACACAGCACTGTGCACAAATTGATTTTCATTTTAAATGTCTTAGAACTATTACTGAAAGTTTTGCTACTTAATAATTGGTTCCTATTTTTAGCATTGATAAAACACAGCGTTTTTCTGGTTGTCTTAACATTTAATATATTTAAGGTTGTAAACACATTTTTAACTTCCAGCAACATGGGAAACAGCAGGAGACTAAAGAAGTGTATTTTTTTATGTGCTTTACAGCACTTGTGGTCATTTAAGGAGGAATTCAGTGTTTCCCCAAGAAGCTAAGAAATGCAACACAGGTTTCAAATACTGGGGCAGTATTTCAAAGTTAGTTATTGGCCAGAGACTAAACATATTGCATTGCATATATTTTTTAACTACATTCTTGGAGGTGCAAGTTTATTTCTAATAAAAAGCGAGTATGTTAGTAACATGCATCACCCTCCAAAGTTACAAATACAAAATTAGAGCTACTAGAATAATGAAAAAGAAGCTCACCAAGACCTATAGCCACTGTACAAGTAAAACTGTACATAAGGACGTCAAAACAGGCTCCTTTATGTATCCCCAGATTTGGACCCCCTCACAACTTAGGAATATCCTGAGCAAGTTCTATCACAATTGGATAAGTGGTTTGCTAGATATTTAGAACTGCAGCTGTCCAAAACACAAAGGATGTGTTTAATCGATTTAAATTGTTTCTATATTACTGAGCAAATAGTAAAGAAATGACCAGATGCTGCTCTTCAAAGGGTTTCAATGTAACATGTCACTTTTTTTTTTTTTTTGGATTAAGAAATAGGACCGATACCACACCTGGGAGATAAAAAGTAATCTTGATTTGCCTGTTGGTGGGACTTTTAGAACAAATAGGTCTTGAGCGAACAAAACAAAACAAAAAATGTTTCTGATTTGTACAAGGCTGTTTCCTGCCAGCCTATTAGAAAAAAAATACCCACACTCATCCATGTATACCCGCTAACCACAAAGAAAAAAAGTTTCCAAGGCGAAATTAATTCAAATAATGTGCATCAATAACACTTTTACCCTGTGCTAATGACAAACACATTACATGCATGTCATAATGCCCTAAACCCACAACACACATGTAGAGGAATATAACCTACTATACAGAAATTATAGTTTACAGATTCCAGTAACTTCACTGTGGCAAAGGGCCATGAAAAACCAAGATACTGTCTTCATACGGACAGGCACACATCTCTACAACACCCCGAACCCGTAATAAACTCAAACCTGAATGAAGAGTACATTAAACGGACTGCACCTTCATGGCTGCTTCTTCATAGTGCCTGAATAATAATAATAATAATAATAATACATCTGTTCTGGAGGTTTTGGCTGGTAAGAGCAGGTGGTCATTTATTAAGCCAGCCATATAAGGATTCTGGTGTAAGTAATACACCAGAATGAATTTCTTAAAGGCACTCTCTCTGTCTATGCTTGATTGGATGGACTTTAAGCTCAAATGACAAGGTTCTTTCTCTGGATTGTCTGACTTGTAATTATGGAAATTTGCTGAGCTGATCTGTTGTGACATCTGTTTATAGGCGACGAAACCTGTGAGCAAAGTATTCAAGATTGAAAGATAGCTGCAATCACAGCACTGTAGCCTAATTTGTACTTGATGAGAGTCACTGTACAAAACTAGGGTTGCTTTTCGTTTAAATTTTGCCTGAACAGACATAGAAATGTGTAGATAACTGAACAAAGCTGTTATGTATCACATGTGTTATAAAATGCCTCCCAATACATATTTTACAGGGTGAATTTTGAGTTTCTGAACACATTTTAATGTTTCCATCTGCACCAAAACAAACAAAAAAAAGTCAAACTCAATCTCATCTTGTTATAATGTCAGATTTCAATCCAATCTGAAATAGAACGTTATACAAACTAGACTGCCTATAAAGTACATGTATGTTTTTCACCTACCCCTAATCATTTCGTAATATATAATTAATTCACTGCCATCCATTCTGTTTAAATGTTCTTCCATCCATGGTTTAAACCCACCTCATCCTTCACACTTGGTGCTCATTTAGGTAACTTTTTCCATCATAGTTACTGAGCTGGAGCGATAACACACAAAGTGTATTTTAGTATACTTTATTTCTTTTTAAAATGAAGATGGCCGTTCAAAACGTGTGAATGCCGAAAATAAATCGAATTTTGTAATCACTTTCAACTCTTTCCCAGTCGTAGATATGGAAAGTACCAGCTAGAAAAAAAGAAGAAGCCAATACGATAGGAGGTTTTTATGAAATCATTTCAAAACTGTTTAATATATCCAGTTATGTGTCAGCTTAATATGGAGATCTATGGAGATAATATGTAACTATCACTATTATCTGCTGTATTATTGAATTGTGGTTTGTCACACTTGAACAAAAATTATTGTATTTCCTGCTCTTATTGTATTACTTGTATTGTAACACTTGAATGTATTTGCTTGCGATTGTAAGTCGCCCTGGATAAGGGCGTCTGCTAAGAAATAAATAATAATAATAATAATAATAATAATAATAATAATAATAATAATAATAATAATATGGAGACTTTGCAATTACACGAACGGTGAAAAGGAAATGTGGTAAAAGCTTGGACTGCAACCTTACTGCCAACCATGCTATACTGTATAGGCATTCTCATGCCATCCACTTCTGAGACTGCAAGTGATTATCAAGCATTTGGGTGCAACTAAAATAGAATCTGATGAAAGTGAATAGGAAAGCAAAACACTGCAGAATTGGTAATTATCTTTCATATTTGTTTACAAAATAGCAATGTGTTTCTTTTTTATTGTTCATCTTGATCAAAATTGTTACATATTATTGTTTTTAAGGGTTCATATTTTAATATTATTCGGTAATCATTTTTAAAACTAAAAGTTGTTGTCGACCTTTAGCCGGATGCTGCCTATAATGCATCAAAAGTCCATATCAAACGAAGTATTTTACTGAAGAGAAAAGATACACGCACACACACACACACCTCCTGCCTTGGCATCCTGTTTTTGACTTTCTTCTTTCTCTCAAAGTTTAAATAGTCACAAACAGCCAGCTAAATCGGTATTTCACACAGGTAATAACACAGTTGTCCATCTCAAACACTTGTAATACAAAATAATACAAAACACCAATAAAATGTAAACTTTAAATAGAAGCTTACACTAAAAAAAATGAATTGCTAGGACACATTTTCTTAATGAAGACCACATAGAAAAACTTTAAAAATAAATGCCAGTTCCCACCACTCCACCCTACCAAACCCTGCTCTTGTTTCAAACACTAGTGCAACTACAAGAAAACAGCTATTAGCAATTGAACACAGTTGGTCAGAGCTCAGAGAAATCCCATCGTTTCTCATTAGTGGGGGAGGCTCCATTTTCTGTCAACACAAAACTGTGTTCATTTCATGGGGAAGATGAAGTGTTCCATTCTGGGAACAAGCTGATTGATTCATCTGGTTGATCCTTTGAGGTCCCTCCATGAGATCATCATTTGCTGATGCTGCACGGTAACAGTAGCCCAGCGAAGCGGCTATACAATGTGCTTACGATTTATGTACAGTGTCCCGTTACACGACCGAGTGCTCGGTGCAGAGAAAATCAAGCTTGTGGAAATCATCTGACAAACTGAATGAACTAGGTGCATGAGTACACTTCATGGTCTGATTGTGATGCTCGGCTGAAACCTATGAAATCATAGGAAGTATCCCAGCTGTTTCTGACAAGTCTGTAGGGGGAGGGAGGGATGGGGGTAGCTGAACATCTGTAAAGTGTTTAAGAGGCTGTCGAACTTGGGATGCAAGCACGCAGTATCCACTTCTGATCCTTTTCATACATGCAGCCATTGACGTTGTGCTACTGCGATGGTCTTCTGAGGCAGAATGCTGGTGAGCCAGAGAAGTTCATGCCAACACAGTGGCTCAATGTTGTGCTTTAGCAATGCGTGTGAAACTCTTCCACACTGCAAGTTTTACAAACCTTATTGCACATGTTTGCACTTTTCTTAGGGATAAAGATAGTGGCTGCACATACTGTAATTACTGTACACTGTGTGTATATAATAAAAGAGGAACATTGTACTGGAATCTCCTTGATAAATGTGAAAATCTCCAGCAGCTCAGACAATATTGCAGGTTTAAACAGCCCATGTTTCTTCCTGTAGTAAATTTACGTAAACAGGATATTTCAAGTTAGGTTAAAGTGTTTGATAAACCACACAATCTGAAGTAACATCAAACAATTAAAGTGTGGCGGCAAGATTCAATAACAAATTAGGCAAAAGAAAGCGAATTTGAACAAAATCGGCTATCGTTGTGTACTTTATGACTATGTAACAGAACAGAAACACATGCAGAAAACTAGGGCATATGAACGATATATAGTAAATGTCACTAATGGTTGTGGGCACAGCAAAGGATTTGTTATGTTATACAAACCAATAAGTTCACGATATGTGGAAACATACGTTGCATTACATCAACTGTTTAAAAAACTACGGTGACGCTAAACTAAACCATTTGCAGAAGAAAACAGAAATCTACAAGAACATTATGGACAATAACAAACTTTTTTTTTTTTTTTACTTTGCTTTAGAATAGTTTTGTTATAAGCAAGTTTTACATTAGAGAACACTGGAGTCCCAGATGCGCCTTGAAAATGCTGCAAAGTCAATTATAATTACACAACATTAAAAGGAATAACTCAAGACTGCTTTCCACAGTTTAGGGTGGATATAATGCAGTTGGCACGGTTATCCCCAAAACACCTTCTCAGCCTTAGAGCAGACAGGACAGAAATGTCTCCATTACCTTTCGGAGACCTGCAGGGAGTATTGCAGACTGACTGTTCGTATGGGTTTGTTTTAAAGGGCTTCACTACTTGCACAGTTGGAAGCTGTGGAATTACTAAATGGTTTGTTTGGTATGCAATGCCAAGCTTATCCCCTCCAAGCTAAAATACAGTATTTTAAATTGTGTATGTCACTGAAAATGTTGGGGTGTGCTGGCGAGAACCCCATTACCACTTTTTTTTTTTTAAATCAACATATGTTACATGTGAGACTTTCAAAAGAAGAGGTTCCACTACTGAATACAAGGTTTTTAAATCAATTTTCATAGCCCTAGAATTATCATCCACCACTTGGATCATTGCAGGAAAACAGAATGGCACAACATACAGGAGGTGAAGTTCTTTTTGGAAGTGAGTTCTCTGAAGCAGGCCTGGGACCAATTACAATTACCGTTCTATTCTGTTCAATTACAGTTACAATTATGCTGCAGTAATTACAAATTACACTAAAAAGTTACATAAAGAACTACAGTACACCCATTAATATGTTTACTCTATTCTAAATAACCAAACAATTATCACAGGTACAAATACAGAAACATACTATATGATTTATTTTATTTTATTTTTTTTAAACAAACGGGATCACCAAAAGTGGTTCAAAATACAAGAATAATGATCGAATTACAAACAAATGTGCAATGGAACTGTAATCGATCAATTATACGGTATAATTCACATTCCACAGGTGTGCTAATGTTCAACACTTACAATAATGATGTCATTTGAATGAATTTCGAGTTGCACAATTATACTTGTAACTGACCTGCTCTGGAGTGTTGGGATACTTCTGAAGAAATTGTGTTAGAAAAATGTATGAAGAAAACACACATTTCATGGACTACTCCTTTCTTGTCTTCAAACATGTTTTGCATTTCTTTTCAAGACTTTCCATTTTTTAGCCTAAACATTAACAATGCTTACATAATAAACAAAAGATGTCCATGAAGAAATTTAGAAAATTATTTAAAACACTAAAAACAATGAGATACTGGACCAAATTCCTTCTTACCAAACCCACAAATACTGCCGACAGTAGGTCTGTTACATGACCACCGTGTAGGTGTCCTGAACCTATTGTATTAGTTGAAAGGGAGTTTTTGTTGTCTGCTGAGAATTCTCCAGTTTAAATATGTGCGCATTCTTGTCCCCAGTTGTTTAGTATAATGCATTTTCTTGAGTGTTTGGTAGCTATTTTTGACTTAGCAATATAAACACACAAGTGGAAGTGCAAAGTTCAAACTCCATACTGGCTGTAAGTGAATGTGTTTAACCCTTTCAGTAACATCTAACCACTTGTTCTGCAGGCTCCGACATTTTAACACCATCAATCAGCAATGTCACCAGTTAACCTATAGCTATAATGACATTTTAAAAACACGCGTTTTCTTTTCTCCAGTAACATGCACCAATAGAGTATTTAAATGTAGCAATCCACTAGTTCTGAATGCCAACCTTTTTCTTGGAATTTGACTCTGATTCCCTGGAAAGCACCGACAGGATGTACTACCCCTGTGAACCCCTGTGCTTCTATTGCACTTTTTTTTCTGGGATTCCAAAGTATTTGGTGTCTTGCTTGCAACTTATTCAGAATGCTGCTGTAAGAATTCTAACTAAAACCAGAAAAGGTGAACATGTTACTCCTGTCTTGGCCTCCTTCCACAGGCTTCCTGTGCAGTTTTGAATTGATTTTAAGATTTTATTTTTAACTTATAAAGCCCTTAATGGATTAGCACCCATTTATTTATAAGTTGCTGTTGATCCCATACATTCCTTAACAGAATCTTAGATCTCAGGATGCAGGGCTCTTGGTTATTCCAAGGGTAAATACAAACAGTATGTGAGAAAGGGCCTTTGCTTATAAGGCTCCTACATTATGGAACACTCTGCCTTTTTTTGTCAGAGAAGCTAGGAGTCTTGTTGTTTTTTAGTCAAGATTGAAGGCTTATTTATATTCACAGGCCTTTTTATTATAGTCTATTTATTATTATTGGTTTTTTTTTTTAATATACATGATTGGAAATATATTTAATTTTATTTAAAATAGTCTTTTTATTATAATCTTTTTTATGCTGTTTTAATGTTTTATTATGCTGTGTGTATTATGTTTTCTAGAGATATCTGATTGCCACTTAACCAGTCCTCCAAGGTGCACTTTACTGGTTTATCTCAAATGTCTATCTGGAATCATTCAATACCCAGGTAGGACTCCGCAAACAAGGTCCTGTCTGTGAGTATTTGCATCGTCTCTATAAAAAGGAGCAGTTTTGAACTGTGTTTAATTTAACTTCAATAATTTCAGCATTAGTTCTATGGACATTACACAGGTATTTTTATATTCATCTCTTTTATAATATGCTAAATTTGTGATATTTTGCCAAGAAAATGATCTCAGTCAGTACTGTCTTAAACCAGGAACAAAGAAAGCCTTTTTCTGGGAAAATGTTTAATGCTGCAATTCAGTTTGTATCTGTCAATGCTGTACAATGCAAACCAAATCGATAATCTTTTACAGCACCAAATCATAGGGGACCATTTCTGACAACCTAAAGTACAAGTCAACATAGATTCACTACAGCTGTCAAGAAAGATGCTTCACGCAACTTCAAACTGGGTAAGACAAACCCTGATTTCAGGCTAGGTCTGTACTATCTTACAATGAGGAAGACTTGTGATTTAAAGAAAAACAGCTTTCTGCTTCCTATTTTGAATAACAACAACTTCTGGAACACGTCATTTCAAGCCTAAACCTGAACTGGTACAGCTGTAGATAGATTATGACAAATGTTATAATGAATGTCTTCATAAAAACTGTAAAAACAAAGCTTGTGCAATTTGTTTAGTTAGTAGGGGGGAAAAAAAATAATCTGAACTTTGCCAAAAAAAATTCTAAACATAGAGACAACATTAATGTGTAGTAGAGTATTCAGGATGGAAGCTGAGCAATTAATATCTTGTTGCAGGTTTAATTGCTTAGTCTTTTCTTTTTGGAAAGCATTGGGAAGTGTTCTCAGCTGAGAAACCCCCAGATGTCTCCCATAAACATTTTTCTCCATTACAACAGCCTTTGGCTTCTGAAAGATCACGTTAAAAATACCCTTTTAAACGATCCAGCATGTTCACAGGCACCACTTCAGGCTGATTCCACAATCTCTCCTTCAGCAAGGCAGATCTCTTGTATCGCTCTAAGATTTACTGGCAAGCTACATGCAGACCAGGATGCTTTTTATAACCCCTCTGAAGCATCACTAAAACCATCAATAGGCTCCATTTAGGAGGTCTAAACCTGTGCTGCTTATGGACTTTGGCTAGCTTTGTTTTACTTTACGATGATCAGATTATATTAGATTAGAGACATGATCCGAGGAGCTTGTTGATTAATGACTTAAACTGGGATGAATTAATTTGCTCTTTCCCTTTGGCATGGTGCGTACAAAATGGTAACAGCCATGTTGATACTGAATAGCTACGTATTTAAGCAAGTAAATAAACGGATTAAATGCAAACGTAATCAACTGCAATTGTAAGCAATGTGTTCTTAGGAATTACAATAATGTTTTTTTTTCATGCAAAAGTGTTTTCAAACTAAACGTTTATCTATTTAGTGACTGAGTGCTTACCAATTTTGTGTTCCTTAGGAATTGCTTTACACTAATAAAATGAAAATTAAGGTTTTAAAATATTTTTGCAAGAACAGAAATATCCTGGGTAAATAAGGGGTTAAAACACACATAAGCACACACAGTGAACACATTTTAATAAATTATTGTTATCCTGCATCAATCAAACACAATCCCTTTCACAAAAGCAAGCAATGTCTGTACATTTCTGTAACATACCACAGTACAACCTCACTAACTTGGGGTCTATATTTATTCCATTATTTTCCAGTACAGCATGTTTCATACATTACCTCATGTCTTAGTAATCTAAACCACTCTTTACGGTTACACACAAGAACAGGGTCTGAAACGTTAGTGGAGAAACTGTTTTTTGTTTTTAAATAATGTTTAACCTTGTTGTTACGAAAATGACAATTTAAAAATGATCACAAGCTTAATAGCCTAAATAAAGAGTTGTTGGCCTACTAAAGAATGTGTTACTGAAACTTTGGCTGATTACCAAGCTTGTAAAGTTATTAGCCAGTAATGTGTCTACCAATTAAATATATAAATGTTTTCAACTCAACACAGGAGAGCAGAAGCACACTTTATTTTTCTCAGTTACCTTGAGCTCATCAGTTTTATTTTTTCGGTAATATGAATACATTTTTATATTTCATCTTTCCATTAAAAAAAAACAGTTTAACTATAAAGTAATTTGATTTATAGTTGAAACCATAAAACACATTGCAACTAGAAGATACAATCCAAAAAAGGCCATTCCTCTGTTGGAATCCTAACGAGTTGTTGAGTCACTTTGGGGTTTTCCACTTCCCATATACCACCTGCTTGGAAAGCTACAGTACGGATTGGAAACTTATGTCTACATGTCTGCCTGAGCTGCTGCATTCCTTGGTGACCTATTGGAAATTAATCTCTGTTTTATGAAAACTCTTTGGTTGTGCTCGATGATCTTAGAGTGTGACGTCATGACCAACCCCAATTTAATAATGTGGTCTTTCTGTTTCTCTGAGTTAAAGATGCAGTATGCCTCACTAACATTTAGCTCTCAGAATTAGCTTAAAGAATATTTTTTTCTTTTTTTACATCATACATATTAGTGAATGCAGACAGTGTGAAGAACAATTATTATGATAATAATCTGTAACACTATTTTTGGAGGCGGTAGTTTGTGGATTCAATGAAGTACTTTTTTCCAGAACAACCAGGCAAACTTTACTTATTCTGAAAAACAATGGAAAAATGTAACTGGGTGTCTCTACCACTCTGGTAGGCAAGGGTTTTTAAAAATGCTTTAACCCTCCCAAACACTCTACTTGGATATGTGTTTCCCTGAGCTTAACAATGACAGCACAGCACAGCACATATGAGTCAAATGCTGACTCACGTTTTCCACTACTATATATTTATCTTAGGGCTCTTTGGAGAATTAAAAGTGCAATGAAGTGACTCCCCTTTCCATAAAGATGCATGCCAACATGACTTGGTTACAACCTCTAACTACAAGATCAGAAGAAAAAAATAATAGATAAATGACAATAGTGATAAAGATTTCTTGCCGAAACATTTTGTCAAAGAAATGTACTAGTTTAGTGACAAATATAACTATAACTTTTTTTTCATATTAAAGCTTTAATTCTGCTTTCATATGACATCACTCTAAAGAATCAGTTCTGCTTAAATTGAGAAAACTTTAGTAAACAGGGAAATATTTCAAACATGTTTCAGAGCTAAATTTGGAAAAGTACTTTCAAATCATTCTGAAAAAAAAGTGAAACAAGGTTCCAGACAATAGATACTTCAATAGCGCACGGCACAGTGTGTTTTAGGATAGAGGGGGCAGCTGCAAGGTATAAACTACATAAATGTTGCTATTAAACACATAAAAGTCTCCATGTTGCATTCATAGATTGGCCTGAATAAACTTGTATGGCGCTGCCATAGCAACACTTAGTAATTATTATGGCAGCACAACAGACTTTGTTAATTTAGACTGGAGTATAAATAAAAATGAACTTTACATGAAACAAAGGAAAATATTGATTTTTTAAAACTGCGAAAAACAGAAACATGTTTATCCACCTACTTCTACCTATGGCTGGTTACCATGGAAATTATCCATAGGTCAACCAACAAGAACCTTTGATCTTGTGAGAAAATCTCAGACTGCTATTCTAACCTTGGCATTTGCACATTTTTTTTTTTTTGTTGCATACTTCTGACTGCAAGCATTCCACATGGATAAGATTTGATATAAAAAAACGAACCATTAAAAAAAATATGTGATATGACAAAACAGATTTTTTTTTGTTTTTTGTAAAACAACTCTGAGAAAAGTAGTAAGAGGCGAGTCCTTCAAGGACAAGCACACTTGTTGTTACTGTAGTGTTTGTCAGGGTTGTATTTAATGGCCCTGTACACTTGTCTGCGGCTCTACAGAATGGAGGTGAGATTTAACTGCTTCTGAATCCATTTATTTACAGTAACAGCAGGCGATGACATTGGAGGCTGTTGTAAGAAAACCTGTAAAAACAGTACAAATATTAAGTGACTGTGTTAGTTTAATGAGTAACCCTACAAGGTTTTTAAACCACTGGCAGAATAAATATGTATTTTTTTATTTAACCAGGAAAGTTCCATAGAGATTAAAATCTCTTTTACAAGGGAGACCTGGCATATACCAAACACACACACACACACCCACACACACACACACACACACACACACTCAAATGATCATAACCAATACAAAACACCTGCATTGGACATTATTAGGCCTGTTTAGGAATTTCAGGAAATGCATGATGTTGATATATTTTTAGGAGGAAGAATAACAATAATCAATAACATGTTCAAGTATTTGTGCTAGAGCATGTCATTTATCCAGACTGCTTAGTAACCATGTGGAGCTTTTACAAGCAGGTAATTGAAGCACTGGCAGCACTATCCATCATATTAAAAAGACATAAATCACATGAAAAATACATTGATAAAAAATGGTATTGACGGAATACAATATGGAAATGTGTATGACTGATTTTACACTTTATCTATGCTATTGAACAAGAGACATTATGATAGTTATATTTGGAGGGGGGATCTTGCCCTTTACAAATGAATTGTGAAAATATGTACATCTGGGTATTTAAAGCTGTAGTGCTCAATAATTCATATATGCATATATAGTTTAAGGTTTTAATAAGTATTTATTTTAACCTGTTGTCATAAAGTATAAAGTTTGAGCTGTATTGGTCCTTAAAAAAAACATGTATTGTTTTCAAAGTATTCCTCGGAAGATATCCAAGCTGGTATGCCAACCTAAAAAAGACAACCGTATTAAAAGATGTTCCGTCAGTTTTGTTGGGATAAGTACTTAAGTGCGATTGGAATGTAGGGTATCTGTGACAGGGCAAGAGGGAGACAGCTGGAGGGAGGCTGCCGGTGTGACAGCTGTTTTAAATGCACAGCTGCCTTTAACGTTACAACTGCCAATTCAGAGTCAAGTAAGTGTTCTTATATAACCTAGAACACCCCCATCACTGCCCTGAAAAACAACCCCTGCAATAGTAAACCATGCATGCGAACGCAATTATTATTATTATTATCCAAATGATCACAATTTGTGAAGTACAATGCGCACGTAATTGCATTGGTTATACACTAGTACAGAGCTCAAGCAAGTTGTAAGATTTTGAATCTTTCTGCAACAAGTAAGTTTACAGAAAGGTCATCTTAGGGTTATATATAAACTAATTTCAATGTTTTAGGCCTTCCTAAAAATAGGTATAAATACAGAACATGTATCTCCTGGTTTGTTGTTTTGAGCGGCGTTGACATTTCCTGTACTCTATAACTGCGGTCTTCCTAAGTCCTGCATACAGATCTTCAGTGTTGAAAGAGTTAACTAACAGAAGCTACAAGGTTATAACAAATACAAGCGGCAACATATTGGCGGGTACAGAAAGAAGGGAATGGAATTGCATTCACAGCTATATCGAATAAACTATATCGTTAAAACTTTTGACGCACCATCGTCTCAATTGTAAAATACTGTAGCCTGAAGTCAAACTAGTTGTTTTGTTTGTTTTTTTTTTTACCGGGTGGGGCGTTTCAGAGCTGAATTGGTGTTTTCAAATACCTCAGACATTAGGAGAAAAAATAAAAAAATAAATAAAACAATCGCAGAAAACATTTTATTTTACATTTTAAGACATAAGCGACTGGAATTTACAAAGGGTTTTGTTTGTTTTTTCACTCCTCGACTTTTCTGTTACTAAAGTGTAGCCTGGAGATTGGAGAAACAGAAAGTAATTTGCAGAGTTTGTACACTATCCCCACCCCTTTCTCTGATCGGCGCAGGAAGATTAAACAACAATCTCACTTTTTTTTTCTTAACACGGAGTTATAATAAACTATACACATAATAAGCTATACTTATTATAAATTATTTTATAAGAGCCAACCATTGACAATATTCAAGCATTTGACTACTAAACTAAAAACAAAATTATCAACCGAAAATAAAGATTTCAGATTACATCTCACAAACAGCGTTTAAAAAAATAAAATAAAACAAAAAAATGATCACCGATTAAAAAACGTAATCTGGTCGAGACATAGGCTATATGAATAATGCAAGTGTTTTTATTGCTAAATTTGTCAAAAACAAATGTATTAGCAACATGTCACAGCATAAATAATCTTCACTCCGTAACAAATGTAGCAACAATTGAGTAAAATCATGTGTACTGTGCCACAATTAGTAATTGAATCACAGTACTGGAGAACATGAAATCACAGTCTAAAACAAAAAAATAAATACATAAAGAAATAAAGAAATGTATGCATACAGTATGGCTACAGAAGCAGGAAGTATGAATCAACTTTTAAACCCGCTTAGTTTAACCTGCCCCCCGATTAACCTTATACCTTGATTTATTTTCATGCAAAAAGATACACATTTAATTAAAAAGTGATGTAATGAATTGGTCGCTTTTTCCAACTTTACACAGCCTACGCTACTCATACACAATCTACATACTTACACAACTATTTAATTATAAAATTGTAACCGTTAATAATAATAATAATAATAATAATAATAATAATAATAATAATAATAATAAACAAAAAACATGTTTACAATAAAATTAAATTTATGTTCCGTTTTTGACATGAACATAAGTAAAACAGTGATTTAGTGAAAAACGACATGTTTTCATAATATCTCAGTCTACTCTCCACCCATCCCTAATCAGATAACTTTAAAAATCTCCAGGTTTAAGCAATGAAATACCCCTACATGTATAATGTAGGCCCAGGCTACCAGTACTGGTCTCTCATTCCCCAGAAGCGGGGTTCCGTTCATCCCTCATTCCAAGGCATCCCCGACCCTGTCACCCCCCGGAGCAGCGTGGTGGAATCGGATTCCAGCAGATTACTGACCTGGATGAATTGGATAGTAAGAGCTGATTTCCCGACGCCACCGCCTCCTACCACAACCAGCCGATACTTCTCCTGCACCGAGCGGTCCTTCCAGCCTGCCATCGGGGATCCCTATTACAACTCACCGCCGTCCTCGTAACACTCAATAAACACCCAGTTTTAGACAGGCCGGTGCAATTCAATAAATGCTTGAAGGAGAAAAATTTGAAATCCGCTTGGAAAATAAATATGAGATGTATTTTCTTTCTTTAAAAAAAAAACAAAAATCTGTATAAATACGTCTATCAGGAGGTTGCTACTAGCATTGAGTCGGTCCCTTCGCCTTCTCCACTGTATACTCAAACTGCAGCGCTGTACTAAAAATGAAACAAGATAGGGGGATCACTTACTACAAATGGCAATCGCTAGGGGCACTTCCACAGCCAAACGAAGTATTTAATATTTATGAGCTCTATGTTAAAAGTATGTTGCACATTTTTTGAAGGTTTTTGTGTGTGTGTGTGTGTGTGTATTATGTTTAGTTATGTATATATATAGATATATATGTATATATATATAGATGGGTTGTATATACAGACATCTGGGCTTAGTTGTAACCAAGAGGCCATATGAACACACATTATTGATTGTTTCAAGCCCTAAACAGTATATTTTTAGTGTGTTGTTATCCCTGAAAAAAATCAGAATGTCCAAGTGAAATTGCCTCGTGTGTGAGACAGTGCAAAACTGTATCCCTTCACAAGGAGCCAAGATGCTCAATATGTTTAGACAGTGTTCCTCTGTAAACTTAAACAATAAACTGCTGTTTTAGACAACTGAAAGTGGATACCTTGCTGATTGTTTTTCTGTGCATTATTTAGTAGATAACTGCTTTGCATTCTACTCTATCACAAAGCAGATTGTGATTATACCGCACCTCTGGGCTTAATATGGGAAGAAAATGTTTCCAGTAGTGCTCCTTGGCAAGTTTTCTATCTATATAATTATATATATTAAGCACAATGTGTGTGTGTGTGTGTGTGTGTGTGTGTGTGTGTGTGTGTATGCTTTACCATGACTAGGTATTCTTTACAATGCTTACCTATGCTTTATTACAATGTTCTATGCTTTTACTATGCTAACATTTTATAAGGGTCCTTAAAGGAAATGCTAGGTTAGATGTTGTTTGTTTGTAGATCTTGCCACTCGCAGTTTTTTTTATAAACTATCTTGGATAAATGAATACCAGGAAATCACTATTAAAATATATTGTAGATCATTAAGATGCTCATGGCTGCTGGGTTCTCAGTGGGTTGCTTGTTGCTTGGCCCTGTTTGGTCGATGTACTGTCCAATGCTTGTGTTCCTCAAAGTGGCCTATCTTAAGGCAAGCAGATGACTGGGTTTAGCTCAGTAAATTGACAGCTGAATTGGTGCCGCTCCAATGACTGATTCTAGCGCTGTAATGGAAGATGAAAGGAATAATTGTGTCGAAAAATATTATTATTATTTTATTACTGTATTATTTGTGAAATATATTATTTATTTAAATTTGTACTTTTGGAGGCTGTAGAATTATATCCACAAGGGAGCGCAGAATAACAGGTAATTCCTAGAGACAGGTCGATTTAACCCTTAGGGAGGTTTTTGCTTTGTATACTCTATGTTCACCTCGCTTCTGTTCAATAAACTTAGCATTGATCAGGAGTTTGTTTGCATAATCTTTTCTCTTCATTATACCTATGTTTACAATTGCAGGAGAGCTTGCACAGACAAACAAAGCCCCTGGTAGCTATTAAAACAAAAACAGCCAGAAGGGTAAAGTATGAAACTGTCATGTGATAAGAGTAGCATATAAACTGCCTTGAATACAATTTCAGTGTACAGCTTGCATCATTCATTGTTATTGAGTGTATTGAATGGGTCAGTATTTTTTTTTGGCAGTTTTGTACATTTTTAGCGAACCATTGTATCAAGTGACAAAGGTCTACGCTGTGTGTGGCCAGTCTAAATTGGGCTATGCCAGCGTTGTCTTACATGTGACTCCAGTTAGCGTCCTTTGCGACTGGTGAGCAAGGACTTTCCTTTATAACTGCCTCAGCAGGGAAGTCATTATTACTCTATATTTTAATAGAGGCACACCATAAAGTAACTGGAGAATGTACTGACAATACCCCTCCCCCCATGATAGTAATATGGTATATAAATCTGTTAAAGGTTCTGTCTCACAGACACGTCTTAAACCACAGCAGGGGTGGTATGGACGGGTGGGAACACTTTTCATGGAATTGTTTGTGAGGTTCCAGCAATTGAAAGAGCAAACTAGACAACTGTAATTCACAGTGTGTGTAAAATGGGAAGTAGCCCATGCTAATTTCAGGAGCAGGTGTACGTTGTGAAGTATTTTGTTTTTAATTTCATTTCCCTTTCCTGGCAGCTATTATTTCTAGAATTTATAAGGCACCTATTTGGAAATCTATTGTGAAAATTACCCGGGTGACTGTGGGGGAATGGTAATCTGTGATTAGTTTCTTTACATTACTCTACAACAGCCTGTGCATAGCGACCTGTTTTAGATTCAAGTGCCTATAGAGATTAGGATACCCCTATAATGCCAGTGCCCAGTTTACCTGAACCATTAGAAGACCTGCAGTGGCCTATAGTACTTAGTACTCAGGTAATGTTTCGGATTTACTAATGTATTGTGCTGATGCTGTTGTTTCCATTAAAATATTACTGTGGTACAATTCATGTGTCATTATTGGAGCCATTGCAGCACCTTCCAGAACTGAACAACAGCAATACTGTCCAATGTTATCAATATTTAAAACATCATGTACGTACTAAATACCTTAATGCTGCTGTATTAGTCGTTTAAGGAACATGTCTTTGTTTAACAGGAAAAAAGTGCTGTTTAAGTCACCAAAATCTATGTTTATGTGTAGCGTTCCGATTTTGGTGTTTTTACTGTTTTCAGGTTAAATTGAGTAAAACTTTTTAATAAAATAAGATACGCACTGGATCCTGTGGGATGTGGAATGTGGGTGAAACCAGGGTCTGTTTTTATTATTCCTTTATAAAATGATCCTGATCATTGTTTGAGAAAATATAATTAATGTATAATAATGCCACACCATTAATGAAGGGATCTGTCAAGTCATAACACTGTTTTATGGTAAAATCATGCAATTTAGCATCAGAACCCCTCTTTATCTAGGGGTTGTTTATTATGACTGTAGTTGAACTGTACAGATGATTTAATCCTAGTAAATTTCACCTGAAGTCTGTCACCCTAGTTTGAACTGTTGGAATGCTTGGAGACATATTGATTTTAAAGCATTGTATTCCTAGGTTGACCTACGGGTATATAATTGAATTGAACTAAAATGATTAAGAAGTCATTTCAATTAGCAAGGGCTAAAACTCTGACAGTGCAATGCTCCGGGGTCATTACATGGTAATGTTCCCATTAATCCAATTTGGGATTCTCAGAACACCGGAAAGGACAGAGCCTAGTTAGTGATTCCATCCAGTGATCCACTCAGTTTCATCGTCGAGTTTCATCGATCATGATGGTCAGTCATGTTCTTTCGTATAGTCTTTATTCAAGCAGTGCCATGGAATATTTAGTAAATAAATGAATACAGATTCAGAGTAAAAAAGCAAGTTATGCTTTGCAAACAATTTCAGTGATGAAAGGTGCTAGAAATGTGGTGTGTTGTATAACTCTAGCTGTATTTTCAAAATGAAAGTATTCAAGTCATTAGAAGCAACATTATGCCCAAGTTTAAGAAATTACTCAAGCCGGCCATCTGTTCATTCAGTTTGTGTTTCATAACCTTGATCGCTTTATTATTTACACTGTGGCAGTATTTCTGTTTAATTCAATGGAAAAGACCCCAGTTGTGTTATTTAATTATAATACAACTTGAAAATAGATAAACAATAAGCTGTAGAAAGTGTGTTTATTATATAGAAAGATAATTTATTACATTTTAATGTATTTCCATATATACCCTTGCGCTCAATTTAAACCTCTTCCCAAGTTCTACAAATCAGGTGGGTCGACCTCACAGTAATCAATAAACTACTTTTTACTTTTAACCTCCGTTATCAATGAATGCAATATAAAGAGATAAAGAAATTCATGAGTGCGGACATCCAGAATGCTAAATGTTACATTTAAATATATAGCGTATATTATTGAATTTTACTGACACCAATACTGAACGAATTTCTCACATATACTGTACAAGTGTGTTAAGTTGTCTCATTGTACATTAGTTTAAAGGAGGGATTCATGTGTGCTGTCTGGTGTTTTTAATGTTGCCTGTTTTTACAGCTGATCAGCCCGTTTCTCACACCCTTCTTCAGCTGTTATTACAGGCCTGACTGTTATGTTTCACACTGTTGACTTCAGTTTACATAAGCCACACTTGATGGGCTCACTTGTGTTACAGTAATGCACATCATTTTGGCAGCCCAGAAGGGGGAAGTTTTCCAGATCCTCAGAGACTGCAGCAGGTCAACGCACTAAACAGTAGTGCATCTGGACACACTCAAGCATATTTTAATTGCTTTTGGCAATCATACTATTTGCATCTTTTCCTAATATTGTTTCTGTATTGACTCATTTCAATACTGTTTAACAGGGGTGATTGTTCTCTGAGATTAGGGGTCAACAGCAAGGGCAAATAAAAACAAAACTTAACTGAATTAAACTGGCAACAAACTACTCCAACAATGCTCCAACTGCTCTTTCCTGCTACGGTTTCTTGCTAGTTTTAAAATTGGCTTACTCCTCTCCCTTGCCTTTGCTCTTATTGAGGAATGGGACACCACTGTACATTCTGTTTCAGGTACCAGGTTTTAGAAGGAGTGGTGAAGTGCCTCAAAGGGGTTTCAAAATAACTTCCTCTCAAAGCCTGTGCCGAAAATGTTAGTTCTTAGTGTGTCCCTATAAAATGTTCATAAATAAATATCTCCTTTTTTCTTTGCTTAGAGTTTTGTTCTGCTAACTTGAGCTAGATCTGAGCTTGCAGATGACATCCATAACCTGGCAGTAGCTTGAGTGTCTGATAAGTTATTATAATGCCAGAGTGGCTAGATTGCAAGTAAAGAGGCAGCTTGTTTGACTGCAATTCAAACTTTGCCCTTGGGGAATACATACCAACTGGACAGTGAAATCAGACTGCTTACTTACGAAGCTGCATCAAATTCTAAACTACTGGAGAAACAATTAATAAACTATTACTAAGGAATCATATTTAAAATGGAACATGTTTGTGAGGCACTGCAGCTTACAATGACTGAAACAGACAGGATATAATTAAACTGCGTTGAGGAGAAAGACACTGCATTCACTCTGTTGTATTGTAATTATGTAGTGTAGTATTTTTCCCAATATCTATAGGTCTTGTTCTGCTTTAGGTCGTCACTGGCTGTTTTGTAGTTGCTGAATCAATAGGTTTCAATTGACTCCCACACCGTAACACACTAGCTCAGGAATTCAAGGAATTTCAATTAACTCTGTTCCCCAGCAAGCAAGACCTCCTGGTACAGTCAAGGTTTTAGGAGTGGGAAGTTTTTTTTTTTTTTTTTTTTTTTAAATAATTTCCTTGGCAAATAAATGTGTTTTTTGACTCTAACAATACACCATTCTCTCATATTTTATGAGCACCATCTCAGTCTACCTAACAATCCATTTTAAAGTATCTATATTATATTTAAGTTCTGAAGTTTTTTTTTGTTTTTTTTTTTCAAAAGAAGACACCAAACCATCTAGTTTAATAAAAGCTAAATCTTTTTTTTGCTGGCCTTGAGAAGAAAAACATTAATACTCAAAGAAACTGAATTAAAGGAGAAACGTTTCGATGTCTTCAAATGCAGGAATATCTGAATATTTCCTAATCTTTTGGAAGGTGTTACTATTTTGGCTTGACCCCTGAGTGACACCAGGAGACCATAATTGCATTTCTATTAATATTTAAAAAAAAAAAAAAATCTAAAAATGCGAAAGGATAATACACTTCGTTGATTTCTACTTAATTCTTTTTTTTGTTTGATTGTTTTTATTTACTTGTACGTTTATTGTCTTGTCCATTTAGGTCACACGTGATGTGAAGATAAAAAGGTTAGGTAGACCAGACTGAAGGTTATGTTGGAATTCACCTTTTGTGCTTTGTAGTTAATCAGTTGACTATTGCATTCAGAGATCTCTTAAGTTATCAGAAGGTCTTTTTAATTGCAGCACATCAAACAACTTTAGCATTCTTCAGGGACAGCTATTCCCCATTGTCAAGCCAGCCCTTTTACTCCGCTTCAAAAGGCATCCTCAAGTAGGTATGATCAGAAAATATAACAGCGAGGCAACCGAATGACTGCACTTCATAACCGTTACCTAAGCTTTGAGTTCACCTGCTCTGCATTTTTCCATTCATCTCGGGCACTACAATGTAATCTCCAGTCGGACATGTTAAAAAATAAAGTTACTATGTACGTTCCTAGAGAGATGGATTTTAACTCTTTCGTCTCTTTTTTAAGTTGCTCCAGAGGAATGCCTATTCAAAATAAAATAATGAAAAATGTGAATCAATTTTTTTTTGTGGCAGGGTTTCAGCAGGGAAAAGTATTTTCTATTGAAATCTTCTTTCCTGCTTTTCTGTTATGTGTAGTTTAACTTTCTATTTGCAGTTATTAAAATGATTACTTTTTTAAAATGTTTTTCTAGCCATTGATCTGCAGTGTGCAATAGCTACCGTTACGCACATTTCTTGAAAAGACCTGAAACCCAGAAGGAGCCTTCCTGGACTGGCATCCAAAGATTGTCTTTATTAATTTAAAGGAGTGCTAACCAGTACTATAAAATCCATTTTCTTACACCCGATCAGCTTTATTAATATTATTACTGCTCCCCTTTTATTGTACTGAATATCTCTTAGTTCTTCACTTCTTTTTCTAAGTGCACTGGCTACTGGTGATCACCATCATAGCAATCACTATACACAATGCCAGAGTATTCATGTTTCATGAGCACTATTTAAAAAAATAAAAAAATAATAATCCAATTTAATAATTTTTTAAATCTAATGTCAACTAGAATTTGGTATACAAGACTACACTTGTCACCACTTTAGTTGAAAATGTCCTCACTCTTGTGTCATTAACTATCTATCTAACGACATTTCAACTGAATTTACAGTTCTTTAGAATTAAGCTTTATTTCTGACAGCTGTTTTTTTTTTCTTAATTTTTTTTTTTTTTTTACTGGTAACTCAATTAAATGAGTCTTTCAATACCTCGGACCAAAATAACTCAACTCCGATCTCTATGTTAATTTTGGTAGAAGACACTGAAACTAAAGTTACTTACTGCTGAAAGAGTTAAAACACTAGACTTTACCATGAGCTGTATATTTATCTAAAACACAAGAAAAAAACCTCAAACCCATAATAATGTATTCTTTGTTACTGCTGATCTAAATAAATCAAATATTTCCTCAAAGGGCTTATTTTAGGAAAGGAACAGTCGTTTCCTTATGTGGTTATTTACACCCACACTACAGCAAGAGATCAATAGAAAGAAGACATAGCTATTTATAGTTCTGCATTACATGACGATGAGCTAGAGTTATTTGCATGGTATCAGATTTGTTATGAGGCTAACAGGGAAGATAATGTACCTGTCAAGCAATATAGAGGCATTCAAGGTGAAGATCTAATGCTAAAGCTGCAATGGTTTTGATGTCAAACTAATCAATAAAAAAGGTTCATGAGCTGCACTGTGACTATTGCTCCAAGGATTAGCATAAATCAGCATTAAAATATTGCAATGCTGAGACAGTGCATCAAGTAATGTTTGCAAATAGGTTAACAACTAGCTGTAGTCACTTCTTAAAAGCATGACCTTACCGCTCACCACAGTATTGTAAATTACTAAGATTGTGTTTATTTCTAACAGAGCTGTCATCTTATTCTTACGTCTGCAGTATGTGTGGTTCAGCCTAGATGAAACACACCTCCCTGCATCTGACACCCTACACAATAATGTACTGTGCTATCTGTTCCTGATAAGATGGTACCATTCATCTTAAAACCCCTTTTCCATTTTGTTTGATTGCATGCACAATACTTGGAGAGCTATATATAATATTATATATATATATATATATATATAGATATATATATATATATATATATATATATATATATATATATATATATATAACATGATGTGGGTATATAGTGTACTATAGATTAATATATAGATACTTCTATTTAAATGTGATTATGATGATGAACTGTATTAACTGTAATAAATACTGTAAACTTTACTGAGATCTTTCAGTCTGTTCTGGTGGAATGATTTCTGCAATTATTGTGCTATGCAGCTTAGCAATATTAATGTTTTCTTTACTCAGTTACCAGCAATCCGGGTAGTTTAGCAAATAACACCAATGTATTATGCTGTATAGTTTTTTCTTTTACTTTCTAACAGAGGCACAACAGGGCAGCAGTGTGGAGTAGTGGTTAGGGCTCTGGACTCTTGACCGGAGGGTTGTGGGTTCAATCCCCAGTGGGGGACACTACTGTTGTACCCTTGAGCAAGGTACTTTACCTAGATTGCTCCAGTAAAAACCCAACTGTATAAATGGGTAATTGTATGTAAAAATAATGTGATATCTGTATAATGTGAAATAATGTGATATGTTGTAACAATTGTAAGTCGCCCTGGATAAGGGCGTCTGCTAAGAAATAAATAATAATAATAATAATAATGTGTTATATAAAAAAAAAAAAAAAACTGGCTGCACTCTTTTCCTTGAGCTGGGTTTAGAATGACTGCAGTCCCTACAGCACACCAGCATTGTGGAACCCACGGTTTCGAACAAAACCACCAGTTTCAGAGATGATCCCATGTAATTGTGCCAAATTGTGTGCTCTCTTGTTGAGGTGTATTGCAACAGCCCAGTGACAACTAATTTAGCTGGATTCAAATCCAGTTCACGTCAGGTGGAACGGTATTAACTAAACACCTAAAATCATACATACAAATTGGCAGACTATCATTGTGGAATACCCTCTCTTTAAATGAACTCTCCCAAGTTTCTATCGACTTATCTTTATAATCATTAAACATCAAATAAAGTGCTCCTTAGATAATGTAGGCTCTAAAAATAGTGCTCCATACTGGCACAGTAATACAAGATGAGTAATATGATGGATAGGCTTGACTATGGCCAATCATAACTTTCAATTTCCACACTAAAGCTAGCAAACTATAATTTAGAATGATATGGTCAATGAAAGATTCTTAAAGGCACTGTCATCTGAAAAGCATGTGATGGGGGGGGGGGGGGGGGGGGGAGTAGATTCTTGAAATTCCAAGATAAGTAAAGATTCATAAATGTAGCTTTTGAAGTATACAGTAAATTATGATTTGTGTATCATCTTTCTAGTGGTTTCAAACAGAAATAGATTCTCAAAATTAGGACATTTTCTAGAATAACCAAAAAAGACTGAAACTGTTTTTAACTTCTCATCATCACATGCAGTAACGAACAAAATTTAATTTAAGAGAAAACACAAAGGAATTAAGCAATATTGAATAACAATTTTAATAAATTCGTTTTGACATCTACAGCTTTGAGGAGACAACCATGCTATTGGAGTAAATATCTTGTTTCTCCTGTTCTGCTAAAGTAAAATATAAAATGGCTCTGCTTATTAGAATGATTGTATAGTCACTAAAATATAAATCAGCAGCTAAGATTCAAGGATTTCAAGCCATTGGAAATGAATATTGATAATTCCTTATGATTTGTGGTGTCACTGCTGTACGACACATAGTTCTTGTTGCATCAGCATATCACTTTTCGAAAGTATTACCTGTATAATGTATTAAAGAAAGATAACTGCTCAGTACTCAAAACACTTAATAATTGTTATATATCAAATTATTTTCTTATAATACTAATCAATGGTCAAATGCTACTGAACATAAAACGTGAACAAAAAAGCTTTGGAAAATTTGGAAAATTCCAGGTTTGGAAAATTCGTGAATTTGAGTTTCCAGGATACTGTGGTAAGCTGTTGCATTCTATACTGTAAATCCCCATGCTGCATTTGATTCGATGATCAGCTTTCAATATTTAACTAACATATGTACATAATGACAACACATTCAAGCTTAATCTATATATTTATTGCATGGTGAACTCAGAGATACACATGTTTTATAAGACAATGGAGAAGACAAAGAAACACTGTTAATAATCTCATGGACAGCTACACATAACAGCATTGGAGTATTTAGCATTAAAGCAATTGTCATCCAAGATTATAGATATACACAAGTAAAAAATATTCTCAACCAGACTTGTCACAATATCTAAAAGTGAATTTAAAAGGTTTTACGCATTTGATTTTTTCTGAGACAGGTTGATCTTATCCCCAAGGCTAAGCGCCATTCCCTGTAATGAGAAATAAAACAGTACAAAATATATAGGTAATAAAAAGAACACCAGTGTCAATGTATTCAGAAATAAAGAACATTCTATTTCTATTGTTGTCATTACGTTATATCTGGCATCACTCAGGCATTCATGAAAACTACAAAAGTCATACATTCCCTGTAAAAAATACCTTGTGGCTACAACTTACACAGCACCAATGTCAAACTATACAGACCACAAGATGTCTTCATGTTATGCTGTGCAATTGTGCCAAGTTAGCAAGTTAAGGAACTTGTAAATGGCCATTTCCAAAACGTATGAAATAATAATAGTTATGCTGTAATCTCTCCCCCCCACCCACCCGTAAGGTCAGTCACATTTTAAAATGCTACCTTATTATTTTTGATTCAATAGCATTAATGCACGTACTGATATTTACAAAGCGAGATATTAACCAGCAAGTTGTTACCTGACTCTTTGCTCGGATACGAATGTGCCCGTTGACTGGTGCGTCTGGTCCAAGGTGGATTGGTTTCTCAATGCTGACGTTAGCGAGAGCATCTTCTCCAAATATGGAACGAGCATACAGATTGGCAGCCATGAAACCACAAAAGCCAGAAAGAGCCTAACCAGGGAATATGCAAAGAGATTAGCAATCTCACAAAAAAATACAATTATTTACACATACACACACAGTGCTACCCCGTTACAACGTGACCCGTTATAGTGCGGAATCGGTTATAACACGGTAAGGTCATGGCTCCCATTTCCCCCATAATGCAATTTGACTCGCAAACATTAGGTGAACGTTTCAGATACTTTAAGTGATCCTGGTGATGTTATAGTGAAATATGATAGGATAAATTGTAATAGAAACTCAAAAAAAAAGAAAAAAGAAAACCTACAACACTGTTTTATTGCTGTTTTTACATTACCGTATTTAAAACGCATTTAATTTGAAACTGGGACATATGGTACTTATAAAGCTCCTGTGCTTGCACTATATATTTTTTTATGAAAGTAAAAACAAACTGCCCTTTAATGTTACAAAACAAGTATGAAACAATACAAGAGTGTATAAACATCCTTGGATTCTGTGTTGTTATAAAACATATACAATTCAAATAAGAGTGGTGTAAACTTTAAACTGGTGGAATAGCAGTTTCTACTATACTGTATATATTGTAACGACCCGGGATTTATACTGTTGCAGGACTGGTCTTTATGTTAGCAGGGACGCGGTAAGCTTGCCTCAGCTGGGATTGGTGGGTGACGTCCGGGGAGGCAGGGACATGAAAGCATATATTAGGGTGCCCACATCAACGCGGGCAGAGCTGAGTGAGACAACAAGCTGCTGTGAGAGTGAAAGACTGTTTGTTGTTTTTGGTGAGGCCCAGGCTAACAGGGGCCGGAAATAATCCTCCCAATAAACTGTGGATTCGAGTACCTGCAAATTGTGTGTGTCTCATTTTCCACCGTACGCTACAATAATAATTTGGCTTGTGGGCATTGTAAATCATTTTGCAAACAAAAATGGCAATAATTGTTTTAATGGCGAAACACAAATAACGTGGTCTCCTAATTATTGACCCTGACAACCACATTATAACAGGGTAGCACTGTATGTATGTATATAGCATCAGTGACCATAAATATTTCAACTGATTATAATCAATTGAAATATTTATGGTCACTGAAGCTATACTGTGTATTTATTAACATGGCAATGACATAATTCTTTGTCAAAGTCAATCCTCCTAACTCCCTTTATTACAAAGAATAGCCACAGGCTCCCTCTGATCTATGCCTAAAGACTGCCTTTTACTCAAGACAAATCAGCTGGTGTAAAGGAAAAAATTAAACTTAACATTTTTGTATTATTATTATTATATATTCTTCGCAAAAGACAGAAATGTCTATTAAAAGCAATTAATTTCTTGATGTCCATATTGCTTTGTAATGTTAAATCACTTCTCCACCCTATCTAATCTTTTGCTGGTGGCAGAGGTCTACCTCACTGCACTACAGTCCTGTCTTTACTGTACATTTCATTCAGAATGGTGTTTTTACACACAATAGAAGCATTTTACCTTTTCTGGAGTCAGGCACTTCATGTTGGTAGACTTAAGGATATGTTGCAGATACTCATTGAGATCTACGATATTGGTATTAACTGTTACCTTAAAGAATAGAACAAATATATATATATGTTTAAGTACATTCTCTGTATGAATTACTATACATCTAATATAAGTGACAATTACAATGAAAACAGATATTGGGCAGCAGTGTGGACTAGTGGTTAGGGCTCTGGACTCTTGACCGTAGGGTTGTGGGTTCAATCCCCAGTGGAGGACACTGCTGCTGTACCCTTGAGCAAGGTACTTTACCTAGATTGCTCCAGTAAAAAGCCAACTGTATAAATGGGTAATTGTATGTAAAAATAATGTGATATCTTGTAACAATTGTAAGTCGCCCTGGATAAGGGCGTCTGCTAAGAAATACATAATTAAAGATATGTTTTATCTCTCTAAAATTGTAACTGTAGATGTTAAAGTTGTGTGGTGTATACAAAAGGTAGAAAATGTGCATTATTTTCTTAAAGATTGCGTTCTCTCTTCCTCTTACCTTGTTTTCCCATTCAAATTCAGCCCACATTTGACGGAACTCTGCATCTGTGCAAGATGCAGGTTGAATGTAGTCCATAATATCTATATGAATGTCACTCAGGACTACGCAGTTTCGGTCACTGGCTGCACCAGAAACATCATATACTAGAAAGACAAGGATCAGTTATTTTTTTTATCTGACCTGTTATAAGCAATCTTAGTAAACTACAGTTGACAAAACTGTGTTTGTACTTCAATGACATATAATAATATTTATGAAATGGCTAAATGTTCAATTTACTGTACTTACCAATGTTACCAAATATGATGCCATTTTCTGTAGAAGCCACTTTAACATTTGCCTTTATGTTTGCAAAATCATGTGGTGCCAGAGTGAGAGGGGATGGTTTTTCCACCAGTTTCAAATCTCCTGTTGAAGCAACAAAAATAAATCAACATTCAGAACTACAGATTGTACCCTTTTTTTTTTAATACTAACATAACGCTAGTGACTATAATCGTATCATTTATATTAAGCAGAAGAACCACAGTACTGTAACTCTCAGGAAACCAATTTAGTTACTTTGCACTAGAGAGGCTTGTTGTACAACAGCACCATCTAGTGCTCTCAAAGTGTTACAACAATATATGTTTTGTAGTCAATGGATTAAAAATCAGATACTCTACAGGTGTATCACAATGTGAAAAAGAAAATCTTGTTTAAATAATCCTCACTTCCTAAAAACTGCATAAATGATGAATCAACTACTCATCCTTTACCTAGTGTGGCCAGTTCTAGTGTGCAGTTTTGCAGTGTGTCACTGGTCTGGTTGACAACAAGCACATCCAGTACAATATCATACTGATTCACATGAACATAGGCTTCTGCATAGACTGGATCTGAGAAACCCGTCAGCTGGGTGACCTGAAATGCAAAACAAAATAAAACTGTAAATCATAACATACCCACAATTATTATATTTGTTTATTACAGTCTAAACAATAAAAAAATGTCATGGAATAGTCCTTTGAATTGATGCTTTCTAGAAACCGATACTGCCAAAAACTAACAAGTATTTTACATGCATTTTAAAATGTCCTTTTATCATTGCATTTCTGGGATTCCCTTTAATAGAAATCCTAATGCAAGACTAGCACAGTTCTCTGAAGACTACTTCCTTTTCATAGAGAAGATTACTGATTTTCACAGTTTGAGTAAACACAACATACCTTATTGAGTTTGGAAGCCAGGGGGTTAGCTGCTTCTTTCCTCTGAGTGTTGCCCATGGCTGCGAGCAGGCTCAGCTGGAACTGGTCTTCTTTTGATGTCATCTCATTCTTAGCTGTGAGCTGCATGAAGGAGATGGGGTCGTCTGCCTGTACTGTTACACTCCTCTTCTCAGATTCTTTCTGAAGAAACAAGAAAAAGAGCACACATTTGCTTAAATTGTTTAATATAAAACATACAAGAGACTCAAATATATAACTAAATGTTCTAAATAGGAATATATTAAGCAGTGAAAATATACATTCTTGATTACTTGACTAACAGTTAGAGGAATGAATGCACTAAAACTGCTAATTCACAGCTTATTATGTTTAAGTAGTAGAGTCGTGGAAAGTCTCACCTTTTGAGAGAGCTTCTCCTCCTCAAGTTTCACAGACAGCATGTGGGAGAGAGATTTCCTGCACTCTTTGTTAAAGATTTCATTCATCAGGGGAGAGCACTCAGACAACACCTTGAGGCACAGGGAGATACGATCCACATCGTCATCTGTGATCGGCTTCTTGGGAAGGGATGACTTCCCAAGGTGCAGAATGGTGGCCATGATCAGCATAGCCTCAGCGATGAAGGCCTATAAAAAGAGCAATTCATAAAAATCAATTTAGACAAGATAAAAGGAAACAAAAAAAAGCCAAGAAATGTAATGACTAGAACAAAGATTAGGGACATGGATGCAATACAGCAGATTTGCAAACTCTTGATTAATCAATAAGAAACATTTAAAAGACTTACATCCCTCAATTATACAAAATAATACTAAGCCTTAATGTTTTAGGTGTGCATTTTGTGTATGCTATAAATGGTACAGTAATAAATTAAAGAATACTGTCATTCATTAACACTAATAAAGTTAGCTGAAGTTTTACTTACATTATGTTTCCTTTTATCCTGCACAATGGCCACATACCGCAGGGCAACCTTGGTAAGAGTTGTAGCTAGCGCAGCAGCAACAAAGAAATCTCCATCCATCATAAACCCTCGCAGAGGGGGTCTAAAAGGAAAGGCAGTACCTTACAGTGACGAATGACAATTTCATTCTGACTTATGTACAGTTTACACAGAGCAAGAACACATCCGTTGGAAGTGTAAATACTGTTTTAATAACAAACTGAATAGGAGTATGTCTTTACATTTGTAATGAAGTACTACACTTCCTTGGAAAGCAGATAAGAAATAATACATAAAAATGTCCTAAATTGACAGCAAGCAGACACAAACATAAATGTAACTGAGTTACTTTAAAGTAACTCTTATTCAGTACCTATCCTCATCCTTTTTGGATGGCCGTGAGCTGCTGAGAGCACTCTGTGTGGCATAGGTGCCCATTTCTGTAACCAGTTTCTGAGTAGGTGCCACTGATACCTCCTCTTCAGATTTGACTTCACCTGCTTCTTTCTTGATCTCATTCTCCACTATGGGGATCTGCAAAACACAGAATGTGAAAAAGTACATTAGATACAACATTTAATGTATAAAACAGTAGATCACCAATATAGTACAAAAAACTTTGAACACTGGACCTTAACAAAAAAAGTCAACATATGTTATTTTCACAAGGTATCCTTGACATAAAACTGACCTGTCCTGCATTTAATTTTATGTATGCAATGAAACTGCAGACATTGCACATAATTCTAAAACCCACTTGTTATTATATGGCAGCATGCATGGCCTAAAGCATCATACATGTTATTGTTACAGAGGAAAAACAACTTAGTCAAGTTGCCCGTACCTCTCCCAAAGACCTTCGGACCTCGGTCATGACGCTCTGAATGTCTTCCTTTGTATTACAGTATTCTCCCAGGATCCAAAGGGCACCTCTGTAAATCCTGCGTTTACAGAAACAATTTTTTTTTTTCTTTTTAGTATCCCCTTGCACACATTTCTCTTATAAAAATAAATAAATGACTGAATATTCTCAATCTTACTTCACAGTTTTTATAGCATGGAAGACTTCCAGCATCTTCTCAATGATAAGGGGCCTGAGGTTATCAAACCTCTGGATGGCTTCTCGCACAAACTCTAGCACGTCAGCAGCAGCTGCCTCATTACTGTCACTCAGGAACTCCATCAACTAGCAGAAACAAACAAAGGTTGTGATCAAGCTGTTTACATTAAAATACACTGTCCTGGATGCTGCTTTACAGAGTTTCACTGCTGCAGCAGAAACTATGAAGGCATAGACCAACTATTAAGATGTATTCCAGGATTACAGTGAGCTTTTTGATTAATAATGTCAAATTATATTTTTCAAATGATTTAGCTTTTTATTTATGCATAAAGGCCTAGGCTTCAATAATAATAATAATAATAATAATAATAATAATAATAATAATAATAATAATAATAATAGGATAGAATGATGAATACCTGATTGCACACATTTTATTGCAACTTATAGTAACCTAGAGATAAAAAAAAGGATAAAATACTGCATCTGCAATTATAACTCACCACAGGGATAACATTTGCTGCCATATCAGGGAAGCGGACGCTGCAGGAGTGCAATGTTCGGACAAGCAGCTGTCTGTACTTGTCTGTGTCTTCATGCTCTGTCACATTATTTGTTTTGATAACTTCTTTTTTGAGAACAATAACCAACTGTAAAGAAGGCAATAAATAAATGAGTACATACTTTTAAAAATAAATGGCATCATGAATAATGAGAAACTATACTGAAATAGGAAAGACAGTCCCAAACCTCTTCCACGTTGCGCGAAGAAACAAGATCAAGGGCAAGCTGCAGGGTTTTCTTGCGCACTTCTAAATCTGGAGTGCTCAGAACTCGGAGGATGTCCATTACCAGGTCCTGCAAGACATACGCTTTATGATGAGGAACATATACTGGAAACTATTTATTATAAAGTCACATTTTCACAAAAATGTGTGTCATTTTAAAACTCAGGGGCCAGTATTTCAGTAAATTATTAGCTCATTGAATTAATGTGATCTGCAAGTATTATGATTACTTGCAACTGCGGAAATATAACTACTTTCATATAAAAATCTTTGTAAAACACACACAAAAAAAGCCTTTTGAATAGTTTACCTGTAGCACACGTTCATGAGTAGGATGCTCCTTTAATTCAATAAGACGATCAAGGACAATCAGCTTCACATTGTTATCACTCTCCTTAATAATCAGATCAATGTAGCACTGAGCAGCAGCCTGGAAAACACCAGAAGAAAAACATTAAATAAATCAAACTACTGAACTGTTTGAATAAATAACTGAAAACGAGCAGTTGAAATGCAGGCAAACAGGAAATAGTCCACTGTCTTCTCTACATACTGAGTTGAGAGGTGAGAATTTTAATCTTTACCAAGGCAGAATAGGGTTTATGACTTTTCATAAAACAGCGAGTCCTTTCTTTACCAGAATTAGACTTTGTTAGTTTTCTGGTGTGAATATTGAATGGGCCCTACCTTAATTGCAGTTGGTGCACTGGAGAGAGTCACTAATGTTCCTGCTGCTTCATATTTCACTGCAGGACTGGATGATTGCAGAAGATTGTAGATACAGCGGATGAACCGAGCTCTTTCTGAAGGATTGGCATGACATACCTACACCAAGAAAAATGAGTTATTTATCTCTGTCACTGAGTTAACTTTCCATCAGGGAACCATCAACATGGTAGCTATCTTTACACAGGCGAAATGTCTCAACTACAAAAATGCACAATGGAGAGTGCAATTAATTAACTGTATAGAGCAAATGTGCAATACACACAAATAGTAGGGCTGAAATGACAATAGCAACCTTAATATCGACTCCACCTAATTTCATATTTACCTTGCAGGTGTTCTAACAACAGGTAGTACAACAGAAATATAATGGAGAGAGCAATAGACTCTCTTTTGTTTACAATGAGCAAGCTGAAGTAAGAGACTTCCAGTATAAATTTAATCTACACGCACCTTGTAAATCAGCTCAACAATAACCAACTGAAGGATGTCTCCGAATGTATGAACCTGATCTATGCAGGTACTAAGGTAATCCAAGGCTCGGTCCTGAGAGATAAATAAAGAGATCTTACATAAGAACATAAGAAAGTTTACACACGAGAGGAGGCTACTCAGCCCATCTTACTCGTTTGGTTGTTAGTAGCTTATTGATCCCAGAATCTCATCAAGCAGCTTCTTGAAGGATCCCAGGGTGTCAGCTTCAACAACATTACTGGGGAGTTGGTTCCAGACCCTCACAATTCTCTGTGTAAAAAAGTGCCTCCTATTTTCTGTTCTGAATGTCCCTTTATCTAATCTCCATTTATGACCCCTGGTCCTTTTTTCTTTTTTCAAGTTTACTCAGTTTTTTTTACTCAGTTAAACAGATTTGCATACAGGTTTGCACTATTTACTGCTAAAAAGAAAGTAGATATTTACCACATTAACAGTACAGAGCATACCATTTGTTTTGTTTTACAATTAATACCAAACCACTAAATTATTTACATTAACAGACAGCAAAGAAATGACCTGTTAATGACTTTATTTTAGGAGTTTAAAAACAAACAGGGAACCTGGACAGCTGTAGTACCTGATCAGCATGAATGAGCATCATAAAAGCATTTCTCTTGCAGCTGGCATCCTTCTCATTTACCAGGAAGTCGTGGATCAGTTCAGGAGCATCAGGAATTAAATTTTCAAAATTTCTACCAAAAATAAATAAAAGCGATTGCGTAAAAATACTTTTTTTAAACAGAAGAGTTTTTAGAGTATCTGACAATATGTTTAAAATAAATCAGGGCACCACAGAATGCACATATTTTTTCCATTCTGAAAAAGTAATGCTTCTAGACCCAGGATTGTTTTTCCTCCCACTTATTCAGGAATAAAAATAAATAATAATAATACATATCCACCTGTAAATGGTGTAAATAGCTAGGACAGCATTTCTGCGCACATAGCTGTGCCGATGCTCCAGACATGCACGGATTGCTGGCATCAGGGGCTCCAGCAGCTCTGACTCTTTCAGTTTACAAAGGAAGCGCAAGGTGGATCCACGGATGAATTCATTGGGATGCTGTAGGTCCTGGAAACACAGAAAGCAAAACATAAGACACCAGGCCAAATATGCATTTACAAATATCATAATTATAAATAAGGATCCTTAAAATACTTTTTTTTTTATGTTTCAACATAAAAGCCATTATTCTTACAGGTAAGCTTTTTCTTTAAATATAATATATAGTATTTTGTTGTACTGACATTTGGTGGTGTAACAATGTAACAAATGCCATTAACAAAAAATGTTTGCAAATATTATTTATAATAACTTAGAGGTGATTATTTCCATGTAATCAAACATACCAACTGAAGTACTGCTGTTAAATTTAGAATAGTACAAATAAAAGTAATACACGTGACCTACTGTATGACAAAATGCACAATAAATGATTGGATTACCTTTCTGTAAGCATCACAGACCAAGATCATCTCCTGCAGCAGTTTACCATCAGGGGTGGTCTTGGGCACTATCTCCCAGAACACCAGCAGGAGCTTTTTAATCGTGTGGTCCTGAAGAGGTAGGACAAAGCGAATGATCGTCATCAGAAGCCCTGGAAGCTTCTCTCCATTCAGAATCATAATGATCACCTTCTTCAGGGCCTCTGTTTTTGACTTGATGTCTCCTTTTTCTAAAGATAGAAGAAAAAAATAAAGAAGCTTTAATAGCAACAAGCTAAGAAAACTGACCACGAAACATGATCCTATATATTTTAAAAATAACTGTGTATATTGTATGCATGCATTCACAGAATGAAAAACAAACAAACAATCTCAAGATGTAGCTGGTACTGTATGTGTAATAAGTACTTGTAACGAATGTCTGTGCACCTGGCCTACATCTCATTCAGAGCAAATATAAACTGGGTTCACTTACCAAGGTCCGCTTTCATACTTATTTCCGATGGAGGTTCTGAGTCCATGGCGACATTTATGAGGGTGTAACAAACGTTTTCTGCGGCTGTCATTTTGCCGGCTTTGTAAAGCTATTAATGGGAGGAAACTTCAATGACAAATCAGCTCTGAAGAGACACTAATAAAAAGAAAAAAACAATGTATCATTTAATTTTCAGATTACACACATATCAATTTTCTTGTTTACCACTTTTCGTAAAGCATACGTGGCCCCATTAGATTAGCCAAGTGTTTTTAACGATCATTAATTTGTCTTGTATCATAACTGTGTCTTAGTGTTTAAAGGTATCGCTAAATGTTCATGGCATTTTTTTTTTAATTGCATTAGTTACTTTATTAAAGGAAAGATCATGTGTTATTAAAACCTGCAGCTGATTAAATGCCGTTTACTCAGTCATACATAAACTTAAACTAACCAGTTTTCTAACTATGCTATATGCTGATAACAAGGTTACTGGACATTCACGACAATCCGACACGAGTACAGTCTACAGTTAGTCGCTAACATACTTGCAAAAACAGTCGTTTCTTAATGTGAATAGCTAAACCTGCTGATAATTTACAATCCCTGTACTGTAGTTCCATAGCTGTTCTTTACTTGCCAAGGGAGCTTGGCCTAAGAAGACAGGCCTCAGGGAGCCAACTCAACAGCTATTCAAAACGTGTTAAAAATCAAAAAACGAAAGCATGCAATACGAAGGAAATCAAATAAGACCAATTACAAATATGCACATTCTTGTAAATCCATCTCGGTTTTTCCGTACACACAGGAACATGTATGTTAAAATAAACGTCTTCCTGTTTTCAATTACAACACTCAGTGCCTTGTTGGAAGTTTACCTGAGTAATGAATGATATGGAGCTTCAATAGAAAGGTTGCTTTAATATATACATTCACGGATACTGCAAAATCTACATGTAAATAAGGTAATACTATACATGTATGAAGTGTGTTTTTATTTTTCGTTTTTTCTCCTTTTCTTTGCCTCCCTTCTTCAGCTTCACTCTCAGCTCACTGGGCTACCCAGCTGCTCAGCGCTGCAACATCCCGGTGACGTGGAACTGCAGTCTGTGAGCCACAGCAGTACTACAGGAAGCCGAGAGGAACAGAATCCACCAACAGGCGAAAAACTAAGGCGTTTCGAAATGTACACCCACATCACTGATGTTGTGTAAATGGTAGATTATCGAATTCTATATTACATTGTGTTGAAAAGAAGTAAATGCATAACATCCTGACTTTGTGGGCAGGGGGAGGGGACATGGTCCTACAATACATTTAAATGGATGCTTTATGTAATGTATTCCAATTTCTTTACCTTTTTTTATATACTATTATTTTTTATGATTCTCTACATAGACAGTTGTTTGCCATTCTAAAATCCAGCAATAATTACTTCTGAAAATATATTAAGGCTGATTGTGGGGAACTTTAATGTGGAATCATATTAGCAGTCTTTGCATTATGCTTACCATATTCTGGATCTTAAAAAAAATGCATAATATAAAGATATATACTCCCCAGCACTTTTTTGTTGCATATATGGAGTTTGACATTGATGCACATACAAATGGATGTTCTTTAGCACATGTTAATGAATGTTACATAATCTGGGGTATATGGAGGCTGTTAGTCTGTCCAACTGCCTGTCTGCACATATATACATTTTGACAAATCTTGTGAAGAACCGCTTGTGATGAAACTTGATAAAGGCATTTAGAACAACAATTGCTATTATAAGAACATGGGGGTACACAGAGGCTGCCCGTCTGTATGTCTCATTGTTACCCTTCATGTAGAATGATGTCACATGAAATTTAGAATACATATGCTCCATCTTCCTGTTGCAAGACAAATTCAGCCACAATGGTCAAGATACCAGATCTCAGACTTGAATGGGACTTTCATATCCATGACTGCACAAATTACTGGTGTTTCTTGAGAAATAAATTTTACAGCAACACTCTCTGAAGGAATAATATGCGATAATTATTGAACAAGGGTCACATATTCTCCTATAACGTAAACACCTTGGAGACTGGCTGCCGTGCTGACAATGTCTATTTATTTGTCCATATTGTTAGGATTAAGACAAATAGGGAATACATATATTGTATGTCTGTGACAATACAGTACTGTCTGTAAAATTATTTGAAAAATACTTTTAGATACACGTCCGTTTCACTTGCATATATCTGTTAGTTCTCTATCTGGACAAATGCACAGTGTGTGGATCTATGTGCTAGAAATGTAAGTGTACGAGTAGTTGCTTTCCTCTGTATGCAGTGTCAACCAATACAGTATCTGTTGATCTTCAGTGTTCGTTCAGATTCCAGTAAATTATCTATAAATGGGAGGTCATTCTATCGCAGCTTTCTGCTTGTGTGTCCTTCAGACTGCTGGAATCTCATTTATGTTAACATAAATTCACCAATGACACAATGAGCTGTATGGAAAATGTCAATTGGTGTACTGAGAAATTTCTTGTACAGACATTTAAAATAATACCTGGTCATCAGTCACCAATACTATTTTGTAAAACAGCAGATTTGAATTTTAAAAAGAGGAAATATTTATTTTACTGGAGACTCTTACTGTAGGCTGTAAAATTTCAGTTCATAATGTTTTATTATAGAACAGGCTATTGACAAAGTACAGGGTTCAAGCTTTTCTTTTGTGTAATGCTTGACTTCACAATTACAGTACTTTCCAAACAGTTTCTGTTTTTTTTTTTAAAAAAAAAGACTTTTGGGGAAACTTATTTTTTAATTACATTTTCAAGTTGGTTCTGATAGAAAAGCAGAAAATAACTACAGTGTTTGTAGAAATCAAAAAACAAGGTACTGAATATTATGGGATATACAGTGATGCATAAGCTGTGATCAGTTCAGAACCTTTTCAACTGAACTGATCACTGCATCAAAGTATAGTTTCAGTAAGTATTGCCATAGAAAGACATAAGGGCTTTTTGTTGTAATTATAAACTAAATAGCAGACATCAGTGCTCCATTGGTTCCTCGGCTTTTTCTGCAGCAGGCTCTTCAGTAGGTGGGACAACCTACAAAATAATAAAAATAAATAAATAACACAACAATGAAATATCTTGTATACCATTTTTATATAACTTATTGTCAGAGAATTTAGCCAATGATAGATGCAAATGAGTCAGAGAAATAGTTACATCAGCCTGAGGCCGTAGCTCCAGTTCCCCTGCCCGGTGTGTTTGTGAACTGGTGCAGGCTCAGTCCTGATCTGGAGGAGTACCATTTTCATACCCGTCCTAGTAAAACTCTTACCTTTCTCTGAGGCCTTTCTTCAAGGCCCTCAAGGAATGGTGCAACATCATCATCATCATAGATGGTGAACTCCATATCTTTGGCAATAACTCCAATGGAGACATTCTGTGAAGAGTAATAGGAATTACTTTAGACTTTGCTTCAACATGCATCCAGACAAAACACGTTAAAACCCCCTATTAAGCTAATTTAATTAGTTTGCGTATAAGCCTTTTTACACAGCGTGGTCTCCTTGTGATTTGCATGCTTACCAGTCAGAGTGATACCTAATAAGTGATAGCAAGTACCTTTGTGGTGAGGTCCTGTTCTGCAGGAAGAGTCTCTCTTAAAGCATGCAGGCCATGTTTGACAAGTTCATTTAAATTACCTATAAAATTAAACAAAAAAACAATATTAATACAAAACTTTGACCCAGCTAAATAAGAGTTTAAATGGCATGTTAAATTACTACCCCCACCCTCCCTCCCCAAACTTACAGTCAAGAAATCCATCCATGCGTCTTTCTAGATAGGTGCGTGCAGACTGAGATCTGGCTCCAATGGACATTGCTTTGCAATCAAAATAGTTAGCTGAAGGACATGTCTGGAAAATGTGAGGTCCCATGTCCTTAAACAAAAAAAAAGGCTCATTGTTATTATTAAAAATACACATTTTTCAAATTTGAATCATATCCTATATAAAACTGGTCAAAGAGATGACAATCACATAGCACATCATGCTCCTTAAGGTGACATTACCAGTGGACTAACAGAGAGGTGTCAAAAGGTAATAACATGCCCAGCTGGTAGCTTCAGATTCAACAGCATATATGAGACTACCATGTGCGCTATACACTTTGTGGATTGGAACATGGCAACCATATTGTGCTGGTAACTACTCAGCAGAGTGCTGTGATTGGCTGTTTAAGGCCCACACTGGGCAACTTATTGTCCATTCTAATCACACTTCTACCACTGTAGCCTTTATAGTGTATGGCTGTTGCAGTACAAAGGGATTGTCTTTTTTGACACAGCCTGGTGGTGTCCCTCTGGTGTTCAGGCCAGGTTATTACCCAAGTAGAATGTTTTAAGTGCCAGATGCTGTCAAACTTTGAAAAGAAAAACTTCAACAGTTCAAACAGTGATGTTTTTAGAGAATTCACAATACAGTACTATGAAGCAGTTCTTAAATGCAATTGTTATTTTTTTTACAGAATATCTAGTTTTGTTATTTATTTTGATCACCAAATAAAAGTTTTCTAGTCAACTTACATCATAACCTGCAATAAGCAATCCAACACCATATGGTCTCCTGCCATAACGTTGTGTAGGAATCTGGGTTTCTGAGGAACACATGTAAGGAAAGCAACAACTGTGCCATCTGCAACAGTTAAAGTTACATAAACTTGAACAAAAACACAATTACTGTTTCAAAACTATAGATAGGAAAAAACTAAATTACCATTTAACATGGTAATTAAAAAAATAAATAAATAAATATACAAACTACTTCAAAGATGCACACAGTCAATTTAAGTACTTTGAGAAATATATATTGCTTCCAAAATATCTTTACTACATTACTTTGCAGCAACGGATTCAATTAATTAACACACTGCGCTGGTTACAACCAGGAATCGCTTAAAGGACGTGGTTCTGAATGTCAGCTACCAATTCAAGCCAGCATAACTGCAAAGGAAAATCAGCATCCCATGTGTTTTGCTCTGCTTGTCATTGCAATAGAAGTCCTTCATTTTTTATTCTTACCCTTACTAGATACGATCACCACTATTTATGCTTTTTACTACTTTTTTTTATTTTTTTTAAACTCAGGTTAATTTAATGTTTCTTAAATACACCCAGCATATTACCATTTTTCTTACATGTGATAATTAAGCAAAACGTAACTCAATAAAACAACCAATGACCAAAGCAATGCCTAACTTGATATTATAGTAGCACAAGTGTTGGCATGAACTGTAAAAAGGATACTGCTTCCAACCAAGGAGACCAAGCGGGAAACAGGAAGGGCTCTGTCGAACACGAACCTGGAGTCAAGACACTCCTGGCGCATAAAGTTACTGTTATTGAAAAAAATAAAGAAAAACACAAAAAACAATTAGTATACTGTATTGTAAAAATGGAAATGTCAGGTGGTTAGACTTTGAATTGTATCCGCTTTTTAAAGTATTTAGCAGCTAGCTGGTGGTATGGTCAGAGGCATGCTTTGTTAGTCAGAAAACATAAAGTCTTTCTAAACCTGGCAATCAAGAGGTCATTGAGGAGACCACAAACAAAGACTAATGATATAATCACATGATGGAGTTTACTTACAAGAGAAATAACTCTCCTGGCAATGAGAACATGCATTATATTTATGCTAAGATGCAAACATAGTTTAATATTGATACAAAATAAACGTATATCACAAAGGAGCAAAATACAAACCACAGAAGCCTTGCATCAGCAGTGAGGCCAGCAATGGAAATACCAACGTGGCTGTCTACATGAAGGATTTTCTTCTGGTGAGCAGCTAGTTCCGACTGAGCTCTCTGCAGTGAGAATTTAAATAAAATGGCAGACATTAAGAAAAAATAATAAAAATACCAAGAATAATAAAACTAAATCATAGCAATGTTTATACAGGTCAAAAGAACATGCAAGACAACAGAAATACAGTCGTTAAATGTAAACTTTTACCCCCAGCAGAAATACACCCATACCTTCAATGCCACCAGCACAGCATGGGTCCTGGATTTTAGCCCAACAGTGGCTGAACCCTGTTTCACTGCTTCCATCGCATATTCAATCTGATGGATACGGCCCTGTAAAACAGATGGAGAAACACATCACATTATGATGTCCACCCCAGAGGGTACATAAACATGCTGCAGTATTCCATTTCATTTTCTACAGGGTGGTTAGGTCATTTGGACTTTCTATGCTGCTGCTATGGAAAAAAAAAAAAACTATTTATTGGATAAGAGTAATAGTTTGTACCTGTGAAATTGCTGCATTCTGCAATTTTTAAAGGTTTATCTTGCTGACCTTGAAACAATTGGTGGCCATTATTGGCAGTCAATACAATAACATTTCATCTACAAGGTGGTTTTAATTTAGTTCCGTCACCTGCCATGTTTCACAGATCACCGCTGGTTTAAGTGTTTCAAGAGTTTAAGTTCAACATGAAGTGAACTGTACAAGCTCCCACTTTCTGAGACATTTCTTTTGTCATGCGGATACTCAGATAAGTTTCCTGCTGGAAAGACACACAATGCATAGGCTAGACTTATAAAAACTGCATTGAGAATATGCACTGTAAAATATAACAACATATTTTCAATCACATTCTCAAACGCATCTATTTTAACCATGCATGTAAACTTAAGACCAATAAGTTTGCAAACAATGAAGGGGCATGGAAATTACACCATTTAGCATGAGCATCACCATAGATTGTCTCAGTGAAACAGATACCAAACTTAACAGCCTTTTGCCAATATATAACAACATTTTGAGTCATATCACAATTAAATCTTACCTGAGGGCTCCACACAGTAACATCGTTGTCATACTGATTACGGAACTGTAAAAGAAAGAAGCAGGAATGTTAGTGACTGGGAAATGTTCTCCAGAATTGTAGGATATTCCTAAAATCTTGTTAAGCACATGCGTTTCCACATCTTTGAGCCTTCTGTTGACAGTATGATTGAAATGTCAACATTTTAATACAACTCTGTAACATACACTTTGACAGTGTACACCAAATTATCACTGCTATACAATGAAAGTGCAGTTCACGACCATAACTGCAGTCATCCCTGAAAAACAGACTAAATTCCTTAAAACACTATAATCATTAACACTTTGCATTAGCCAAAACATAGCTTTACTATTAAGCAAGGCATACACAGACGTGCTTCACCTAAAGAGATAACTAGTCTTATGAGACTTAGTGTCGGACGATGCCATTATTCAACGCACAATGACCAAAGTGCACACAGTGACAAACCTATAGCTTCGAAGAGATTTTTTATTTTATTTTATTTTAAAAATGTTTAAGTCTAGCACACAATCTGTTTCCTTTACAATCACAATAATATACAGTTGCTGCTACGGTAAATAAGTAATTACTTGATCATTCCACATCTGCTCTGTTACTGTAACTTACCGAATAACAACAACAAAAACCCAATTCATTTAATTCATGTACATTAGTGTGATTTATATTTGACGCAGAGGGCATTTTAACATCACTTTTCATGAGATTTAAGACTGGTTAATATGGTTATGCATTGCAATATTCCTAGAACTATCGGTTTCATGTAAAAGGAATCAACAACCGCACACAATGTTAGAACTTTATTTATTTGAATTAATATTCTGTTCTCCTTTAATTACCATCCATAAACAAAATGTTATACCTGCACGAAAGTGAAAGTGAAAATACTAGCTAGAGTGGTCTGCTACAATTTAGCTCAATAACAAAATATATGTAGTAATATTTCGTATTGAAGTACAATAAGCGACCATCTTATAACAAACAAAAACATTATTATTTTCATAATTATTAAATAAATGCAAGTTTGTCTGGTACATTGGATAAAGTTTATATCATATCAAGATATTGCACAGGCCTTACGGTGTTTACAAAAAACATAAAAAACAGTATTGTATCTTGATTATTAAAATTCCCAATATGTCGTTTGAATTACTTTTAAAAATGTTGTAATATTTTACTTTAGGGACGAAATTGGTGCTGTGATTTTAACTCACACACACGACAATCGTAAACGCTTACTCACTGTCCCATCCCCCACATTCATTCTCTCCCAACACCAAAACTAACGATACATATCATTTTTTAATTTATTGTATAGGCCAGGTGTATTAATACAACTATATAAGCACGATTTAATGTATAAAATCCTTAAGTGTAATACTTAACCTCAATATAATGTTATTTCATTCTTACCATCTTTCCTTCCCGCTGCCGGCCTTGGTAAACTGAACTGTTATGCAGCCTATCTATTACTTTCCCCTTAACCAGAGAGCCATATTTGACGCTTTAACGAAGGGTAGAGCAGTAGATCACAGAATCATCGTGAAAAGTAATCCAGTGAGAAACTCTCTGATACAGTAATTGAAAGTTATTAGAAGTTTTGTTTTGAGGCTCATCATGTGAATTTTTACACTCCTTTTCTGCCCATTATAGTGTGTACAGTGTTCACTAATTATATGTGCAGACAGTCACTTATAAGGGGGGCTAGCCTACACATATTATTTGGAAAGTGGTGGAAAGTAAGGATTGAAAACAGAATGTTGAATGACTAAGAATAATGCATAGGTCATCATTACCAGTGGGACCCAAACTAAACCTGTTAACATTGCAAAAATAATTGCTACGGTTATCAATACAGAATTAGTAGCACCATGACCTACATCCGTGTAAAAAATGTGTGTTACATACAGAGGGACAGGTTCCTCTATAAATACCCAGATACTGCTACTCATTAACTTGTGCTAAGAGTGCCCTGGCCACGTTTAATCACAACTGGATATATGCAAAAATGCACCATGCTGACACCTTGACTTTATCTCTGTTGACATGTGAAAATAATATGGTGGTTTCCACTGGTTTGCATAATGTAAATTGTTTGCAGCAAAAGAGGATACACACCTTAGAACTGATGCTTTTGTAAATAACTAACAATGATATGTTTCATATACTTGTTTATGTTTTGTGTAGTAGGAGGGGAAGTTGGAAAGTTAGGATAAGCTCTAATAAGTAAATTTCATTACCTGTGTCAACCAAAGCAAACCTCTCTCTCTCTCTCTCTCTCTCTCTCTCTCTCTCTCTCTCTCTCTTTGGAATTTGTTCATCAAACATATTATTGATTTCTCTATATCTTATATTTACGCTCCTCCTGCTTGTAATCCAGTACAACCACTAGAAGTAAAAGTCCAGTTATTATTAGTTTTTTTCCATAGCAATTGCTTCATTGTATTAGCTGTTTATTTTTTTGTTCCTTTTGGTTAAAACAGAAGCAGGGTTCTGACTTTCCCTCCCAGATGCGGAGATTCTTGGTCATGCATTTGTCTCCTCTCGACTCGACTACTGCAACTCTCAACAAGCAAAAGCGCCCCACACTTTTTTTTCTTTTCTGTATATCATGTATTATGCACTTCTCTGTATTTAAAGTATGATGGATTTTCTTGTTGTTACTGCATCTTGTAAAGCGTTTTGTGATGGCAGTCCACTATGAAAGGCGATATATAAAATAAAGATTGATTGATCAGTGGAATCAGGTTTTTTAAAGGATCTGGTAAGCTGATTCTACTCAAAACGTTGCTCATGACCTTTGATCTTCAGCATTTTGCCTAGTCATTTTTACCTTGGGACTGTCACCTGTAGTTTGCTTTAGGTGCACCACTTTCCCTTAACATAGGAACCAGCCAAATTAGCCACATTAACTATTATTATTATTATTATTATTATTATTATTATTATTATTATTATATAATCACCCTTTATTTGCAGACTTGACCTCTTACTATTGTGGCTGAAGTCTCCGCTGCGCGTTCCCGGTGCTGCAGAGCGCGCGCCCGCTAGGGTTTCCTTTGCTTTTACTTGTAACTCGTACTGCAGGCTGTGACATCTGGGAGGCGACAGTGAGTCCAACTCCGCGAAAAAAAAAAACAACATTTTTACATTCTTTTTCGCTTTACCCAAAATGCTCGAGTGCGTTTGAGTGACCATGGACCGCGTTTACTGTCATGAAATAATACAATAATATAGCGAGGAAAAGGGGGGCTAAAGGGAACTTTTAGTGGAATAAAAGGATTTATCGTTCAAAACATGGCTGTAAGGGAAGAAGGAGAGGTTTTGCACAGTAGAATCAAACACCACGATGGGGTTGGCAATGCAAACACCACGGAGAGCTTCAGGAACGGCTATGTGAAGAGCTGCGTCACCCCTTTGAAAGAAGACCACCAAAGGGGCTTTTTATTTAACGTCTGTCGGTTTTGCAATGCGGATTTAACATGTTCCAAACGATTTCGAGCCTCGGCTATTTCCTTTGGTGCATTTGTAGTTTTTGCAGTTTCTCTACTGGTTTCCAGAAGCCTGCAAAGTGGACTGAGCTCTTTGCTGCTTCTGCGGACTTTGCAGTCATTTTTGCTGGGCTTTTCGCAATCACTTAGCCCCCTTTTCAGCATAGGCTGTGTATTCTTTTTTTTAACCTTTTATTTGAGGAGGAACACGAGGGAAAGTTCTAAACCCTGGCTGGTGTCGCTGCCGGCATCATGCTACTTGGGGGATTTCTTGGTTTTGCAGCTTTTGCAATGGGAGGACAATCAGCACCAGATGCTAATGGTGGGCAGGCTGCTCTTTGTGTTGGGCTGTGTGGGTTTACTGACACTCATCCCCACTTTGAAACTCAAACACAGTGTTTTGATTTTGATTTTTGCCAGTCTGGTCTGGCTCGTTTCCTTCACCAGCCTTGGCTGTTTGCCTCCCTCACTGAGACCCCTTTTGGCATGCCTGTCGGGGGTATCCGGCTCTTGCCTGGCGCTTTATTTTGATAATTATTTTCCAACAAGGGAAGCTTCACACAGGATCTCCAGCGTAGAGGAAAAGGTGCCTGTGATCAGACCCCGGAGAAGGTCCAGTTGTGTTTCCTTGGGAGAAACTTCCACAAGTTATTATGGCAGTTGTAAAATGCCCAGGAGACCGTCTTTGCCTTGCATTTCCAGGGAACAGGTAGGTCTCAAAAGACACGGAAACATGCTGTTTTGAATGCCACCAGTGTAAGTTAGAGAGTCACCTACACTGACTGCACACCACAACGCAACACAGACGTTGGGGGATTATTAATAAATAACACAACGTAGTTTTATTACTGTTTGCCATTTGTAATGCAATTTCTATTTACATATTTTAGACTGAAAACAGGTATGTTTTATTCACATCAAACGTTTAAGTCGTAGTTCTCAAGAAGTTAATCTACCTGATTAAGTTAATCTACCTGATTAAGTGTGTTTACTAGTGGTACTTCACTGCAATACAGGCCGTAATGTATACAGATACCATAATAAAAAGCAAACCCAGAAAAGCTTTTAAATGACACAGTTTTAGCACATTGGTATAATTACTTATAAATACACTCCACCTTTGAGGGGTATTTGGTTTGTCTTAAAAACAAAAATAAATAAATAAACACTAAGTGAAGCTGGTTAAAGCTTTAGTAAACAATTATTTGATCGTGTTTTTTTATTAGGGGAAATAATCGTGAAAAGTATGTGCTATAGTCAATCAGGTGCCTTCAGACGTGTTTCTTAATACGCAACTATTACACAATTGTTACATTTCTTTTTTTCAGTCTTTACAATAAAACTGCATATTTAAAATATGTTGTATATTTGGTATTATATACAATGGATAGTAGGCACTGCGCCCAAAAACGAGTCCAAACTTATGACTTTCCATGCTTAAAAAATGTATCTGTTCTAGTAATAACATTGGTCAGCCAATGGATGTTTTCAGCATTTTATAAAGCACAAGAAATATGTATCAATGTATCACTGCTATTGTTACAGTGTTGTCTGTTTCCCCATGGCTATTTTATTGTGATTTGACCTAATTACTAAAATGCTATATATATATATATATATATATATATATATATATATATATATATATATATATATATTACACACATACACGTTCCATTTATAAAGTAAGCTACATAATAAATAATAATAATAATAATAATAATAATAATAATAATAATACCAGAAAATACAACGAACTGCAATTGTGGATGAAAAGTAATTGCAATAATATTAACCTGCTATGTCACGCGCTTTTGTTTTTATTTTACACAAAAGAAAAAAAAATAAACCAAGTGACATGGAACAATGCTTTTTTAAATTTAAATATTTAGTTTTGTCATAACAAAATAAATATAGCCTATATAAAAAACATGGCGTGCTAACTAGCCTCACTCTTTGTTTGGTGGAGAGGTTATGGTGTATATTGGCAAAAAAAAGCAGTAGTAAATTATGAAATTATCATTTTAGCTTCATAACTCTCAATTTTCAACCTTTACGAAAACTAGATGTGCACAGTGTGTTAAGCTGCAAACCTTGCTACTCTTGCCAGTTTCCCTACACTTAAGTTGTTTTATTTCATTGAAGCTGCTTTATTATCACACCAAATCTCTGTTAAACTCCTACCTCTTAGTAATGCTGTTTTATCGATTTAGACGAAGTACACCACCACTAAAACAAAGTCACCTCAAAAACAATCGGATTATGACGTTGTTTTGCTTTTGCTCAAGGGTTCTGTCAAATGTACAGTATTTATTCCAGGAAAACTAAATTGACGTGTTCCGTGTCTTTTTCCAAGAATGTCCAAGAATAAAACCTTGCAAGGCCATGTGCAAGTCAAAGGCGGCCTGGGGAAATATATCAGCAAAATGTGACAAAAAACGAATCATATCTAAAGACTAGCAAGTCATTCAAATGGGAACTTATTTTTTGCTCAACATGCGCAAAACATTAGCATTTGTAAGCAATGCGAGACTAAACAGAATTTTAGTTTTATAAATTGTTATTAATTGAAACATATTTACACTGCAACCTGACATGTAATAAAGTCGCTCATATATATATATATATATATATATATATATATATATATATATATATATATATATATATATATATATATATATAATGAGCGACTTTAAGTTCAAGTTTTTCATCGATCTAAAGTCAAGAGGTCATCACGTTGCAGACTCGAGCCAGTGACGTAGGAATGCATGCTAGCTGGTATAAACATTGCACAAGATCACTGTTGCTTTGTTGTAGAGTAGGTTACTTGCAACGTGCACGAACGTATTTTATTCCCGTTGGATTGGGTGATTGCAGTCTCTCTTGACAACACCTCCTAATTGTTGTAATTATTTTGTACCGGAATGTTTATTTGTACTTGTAAACCTGGCAGTATTAGAGGCAAACATATCATTTTGTTTTCTTGTGGTGTTTTTTTTTTTTTTTTTTTTTTTTTTAAATATAATATGGTATAGAGCAATTTTACATGAATATTTTAGCAGTGTGTTGGAGGTAAATGTGTAAAATTGTCTTAATTTTATCTCAAATTAATATTTCACTCTTCTACCCATGGCCACACTTTTAATCATATACTGTACAGTTCGTTTTCAGCACTACTTCTATGACTAGTTTGCTTAGTACTTGCAGTGATCAGTAATCTATATACTTCTTAAAAATTCAGTTTTTTTACCTGTTGAATCTGTATAAAATTAAAAAAGTTTTTACATGCAGGTGGTATTGTTTCTTTTTATGGAATGTGACAGCTACTAATTTTAGAACAGTACTGAATTGAAAATTCTGTGAACACTTGTGCAATAAAACCTTGCTTAATTTGTTAGTTTTTTGTTAATAGTAGGTAAGGGTATCAGTTATAGTTGTTTTCCTTAGAAAGCAAGTGATACAATCTATGCTTTTGAGCTTATTCTTAGTATTTCTGTTACATTACCTTACTGTTTCAGTATAGTTGTGCATTAGTATTCACAACTGACTCCACGCACTTGCAAAAAGATACACCACATCTGTGATGTTGATGTCTGTTTATGTATAAACTTTTGAGCAGAATAAGGTGCACAATGTGGTGGAGGGTAGCCCAGCCCAGCCCAGCCCAGCCCAGTCCAGTCCAGTTGCTCTTCTGCTGATCTATGCAATACTTGGATGGTGTTGAAAACATAGAAGGGGGGGGGGGGGGGGGAGCGGAGCTTACTCTGAAATTGATGTGAAGAATTTGTATAGATTGGTCAAGATCAGTTAGAGGTAAAGAAATAGCCAGTGCACAACATTGTTATTCAGATTATCCCTCGACTTTACCACTTGATTTCAAAAGGTGAACGGGACGTGAACTGTAGAAGTTTGATGTTTAATGACAAACAGTAATGAATGGTGGTCAGGTGTATGTGAAACACTGTTTTATCTGAGGGGAGGGGTTTGTATTAATGCTACCTTAACGGCTGTCAAGATAAAGGAAATATTGATCTTTATGTAAATCTTAAATGGGCGTAGGTCGACAGCAGTTCACTGAGCACAGTGCAGTGACTCTGTATCAACTGCTTATAAGGTAAATGACTGCTAGGATAGGAAATCACAAGCTGGAATGTTGTTTGTTTGGGTACTAACTATAATTATTTCTGATACTTCATTAGCTGTTTTTTTGCGAACTAGAGGAACAGGTCTATAAATAAAAATAAGTAAAATCGGTTGAGATAGTAGCCTATAGATATTAGCCTGAAAATGCTTTCCAATTTTCTTAATTCACTGTATTATTAGACATACTTAATACTGTATATTTTTTGTTAGGTATCGTGCAATGCCGACACCGTTATGTTATTCCACACTGCATGTTCTTTAATAATGTTCCTTGTAAAGGATGAATAACGTGAACCTTAATGAATCTTTGTAAGGGAAAAAAAGGCCTAGGATTTACACATTGCACATGAAATCATTTGCTTTTTGCAATTTCATAGTTTTGGTTGCGGTCTCAAAATTCTTTGACAGAAAGCCAGCAGTGGTTTTAGAACTTAGAACTTCTATTCTTTGCAAAGATCAAATTTATGCACTAATACTCTTTTGTTTATGCAACAGATATGTGGTTTCCTGTTCTTTTATCTGCCTAGTTGGGATGATTGCTTTCTAATAGCACATTTGGAGCTTGCTCCTGTGCTTTCAAAAGATAGTTATTGGGTTTTTTTTTGCTTGCTTTTTTTCTTTCTTTCTGCAGACGCTAGTGCAACATGTAACGGTGCAAATGTTTACCATAATGTATTTAATAATAGCATGAATGTACGTAAGGCATGTGTATGAGAAAAATATACATGTTTTTGTGTTTTACATAAGCCATAATAAACTAACAGTCTCTCTCTCCACATATAATGTTATTTAAAGTAACAAATGGTTTACTAAAAATGTATAACTGACACTATTTAATATGTTTTGTGGGGGGGGGGGGGGGGGGGGCTTTCATGAACGACTGGTGTATCTCTTTTTTTTTTTTGTAATGAAAAGTAGTTTTGAAGTTGGAAAATAATTACCCTAAATGTGACACTAAAAGAGCAAGAGAACACATTGATGCTGACAAGTTACAATGGGCTTTACATTTTTCTGAATGTAGCACTCCTTGTTCTTGAAATAGTTAAGTGGCATGCTAAAGTGCGATGTGTAAAGAGATAATTTGCATTTATAAATGAAACAATCTTTTATTATTAATGTATCTTAATGCACTTTATAAAAGACAGTGTGTTTCTTTTAAGGTTGATTTTGATCTGGAACCAAAAAGTCATTTCTTTGTAGATGGTACTGTTATCAGCATGTGTCTCTTACCTGCTACTCAAAGCAGAAACACTACCGTTAATTGCCAAGTTCATTATGATTCTGAAATTTGTATGTAAATAAGATACTGCGGCTACTAAACCATTGTGCAATCCTGTAGAGGTTGCTGGCGGATTAAAATAAAGCTAGGAGGATGTTATGGCATTTTATTATTTACTTTACTGTAGGTTCTTGGCATTATGTTTATAGAATGGTTATTTGCTGGCAAACACGTGGATGTTATGTGTGTGGGGTGTTTATTTTAAGACTGTATTGTATGTACAAACTTTAGCTGTGCATTTTGTGATTTCTCCAATTGTGTACAACAAGTGAAAGTCTTCCCTCTGGTCCAGCAAGCTTATTGGTTTTCTATATCCATACATATACAGTATGTATGATACAGTCTAGATTGGGGGGCTTTAAGGTTGCATTATAGTTTTTGAGTTAAGGTTTCCTTAAGTGCTTTTCAAATAGTTTTTGTAGCTATTAAGCAGACTGTAGAGTCTCACTTTTCCAAACCAGGTCTTTGTTTCACTGGACCTGTAGGACTTAGACCATGGGTTTCCTGTACCTGTAGGACCACGTACTCAGTGTACATGTAGGACTTAGACCATGGATTCACTGTACCAGTTCATTTGTATTAAGCAGATAGATGTAGTAGTATCTGAAATGAACCACTGGATACAATTATAATTTTCCCCCTCTCTCTCTGTCTCCAAACATTAATGGTAATACAGCATAGGGTAATTTCATGGAATTTGTTGTGTCCACTGCACCATTTTTAATACTAAAAGCTTGACGAGTCTAAGGGTATTAATGTTATTATGAACAGAAAAGTCATTTTCCTGTTTTGAAGAGATGTTTTCTAATGTTGTGTTTCTTTGTTTTTTTTTCTACTGGATTGCATTAGGCTCGAGACTAATATTTTATCGGTGATTTCAAGATTATAAAACCCTGTTAGGAGGGCATCTAACATGGGATAATGACTGCTCTATGTGAAACCTGATTGGCTGTGATGATCTGTGAGGTTTATATTAATCTTTCATTCAGGCTAAATTAGGTTTTTATTTAGGTCAGGGATTTTGTGGTGCAATAGATTACAAGATTGATAGAAAGAGGTGTATAGACATACACTTCAATCCAGCTGGTTTAGAATGTAATTCAGTAAGCATCATACTGCAGTTTTATAAACATACAGGTTAAAAGGCAAATGAGTCCACTGAATCCTAGCAACTAAAGGCAAATAGACTGATACGTCAATGCCACATTGATGTCAGCAGCAAGTTCCATTTGCTTGTGAACTCCAGATAAAGTAAATCAGCCATTAATTGCAAGTTTGTACAAGACCAAGCACTCGCAACAGTGATAACATCGCTGTGCTCTTTCAGCAGAATGTGGGGAGAAAAATCTGTGTAATTAACAGAAAATACATTATTACCAAAACCCCAACAGTCTACCCCAAATGTTGTTGGTGGATTAACAACATTACATGACTAATTAATTGATAAATATAAAGTAAAATGATAGATATGTGCACCTGTTAATTACAGTACTGTTAATTCAGGATGTACCAATTTATACTGTATCTTCTATGGTGACATCTATGTTATTTCACTAGCTGTATTATGTCTTTCTGTATTGAACTGTATTCCAGCATATTTATGAAGGAAAAGAATAGAGCTGTATGCTGTAACTGAACTGTGGCTGAAAGCATTAGCATGCCAGTAAATCAACTGGACTGCATTTCACTTGCTGTACTATTGTATCTATATAATAATGAATATGGGCTACAGAACATTTACACTTTAAAAAAAAAAAAAATACAATTTCTCATATTTTCTAGTATACAAAGTAGGGTGATCTTTTGATGTTTCTGCATCTGTACTTTTGTGTCTCAATTTAGAGGAGTGTTGTTTGTGGTAACCGCTATCGCGTCATCTACCTTCTGTTTCCAGTAGACAGCTTGCATGCAATAGCAGGCCATGTCAGGAAGCGTTTTAATGACTACCTGTCTTTCAGAATGGAAATGTGATCACTAAACAAAAAGTGTACAACCTTTCATTAACAGAGCAACAGTTTCTCAGTGTCCGAAGGGATCGCAGATTAGTGAGGCCCTTTAGGTCTCCCATGTGTTATTTGCAGGAAAGGATTTTGGCCTAATATATTGTAAAACCACTAACTCTCCAGGGGTGTATGCATAGCCAAATAGTATCAAATCATGAATAGCTCTGGAATTCAGAACAGAGTGACTAGGTTTGTCCAAGAAAGGTATTATTATATCGCTGTCCTTAAATCATGCATGTCTTTGTCATGAAAATTAGCCAGGAAGCCTTTCACCATAACCCGTTTACCACACTCTTTGAGATATTTGCTTTTAAATTAGGTACATAACTGCCAATTCTATTATTTTTCCCAGTCAAGTTTGATTATTTGATTTTTTTGGTCACATTTGTAACCTAATTGTTTACCTCTGACCATATCCCAGAAACTGTGAGCAAAAGTAACTTTGTAAATAACATTTTGTTACACAGGGAATGGTTTGTTTTTGTTCAGGAAAAAAAACAAAAACAAAAAAAAAACAACACTAAAACTATACATTCTGACGTGAGGCATTTGAATGTAGGTGTCTGTAGTTACAAGGCTGTGCTGTCAGTAGTTGGCACACAGGTATGTCTCTACATCTGCAGGAATGCAAATTGAGACAGAACACAATATTGAACTTGCTTCACAGGCTCCTTTTAGCCATACAAACCAGCCCTATCACTTTTCTTCCTAGCTGATGCGTTTTGAATATGTTTGCATACATTTCAATATACAGTTCTGCAAAATGAATCTCTTCAATACAGTACAGTATGTATACCCTAATCCTTAAACATGTGACCCTTCTATCCAATTGCACAGCTTTATCAGGGTAAAGGCAACAGCTGTACTCTTTCTTTGGAAACAGCAATACGTTATAATTCGTTCACAATCAGTCTCTAATACAGGATATGCAGCTATGGCCAAAGAGTTATAGGATTGAGACATTAGTTTTTTTTTATTTTTTTAATTAAACTACATGAACTTAATTTAGATCTTTTATTTAACATCATGTAATCAAAGAAACTACAAAATGATATCGCAAAAGTCTACTGGCAGCCATAATAGTAGTACAGTATTTTATGTTAGACTTTGAAATGTTACATTTTTCAATTTTTATCAGTTTTTCATTAGGTATATGTAAAAAAACTACAAAGTGGTATGCAATTCTATATGTTAACATTATTCAGCAGGTTTTATTCAACCTTATGAAGTAAAATGTGTTCATTATATAGGGTGCTGCAAAACTAGCTATACAGTAATAATTCTCCTAATTTAATTTTTTTTTTAAAAAACATTCTGTAGCTATGATAATTATGTTTCTGAAACTGTTGAATTTATACAATTGGCTCTGTTGAAATTATTATCGCACCACACCAAGTCAAAAAAGAGTCCATGCTCCTGCGGGGCAGGTGTAGAAGAATATGTGGTTAAATCTGGGAGGTACAGTAATGAACATGTCTAGGGGCCCCTATTACCTCACATTGGAATTAGCTGGCCTTGGGTTACAGCAACAGTGTACAATTTAAACACACACTATTAGAAGATGTACTATACTGTAAACCTTATACAGGGATTGCCAGTCCTAGTTTTATGTTATTTTACAAACCGTATGTTTTACAAGCATACCATCCAGGCTGCTGCTGTTAGGATTATTTGAAGAAAAAAAGGCTGGAAGCTTTTCAAAATTGGTTTGCGTTGTTTGTGAACGTAGAATTATTTAGAGTAGATAAAGAGCTTTAAATACTGTTCCTTTGGTTGTCGCTGTGATATTTTTTAGCTTAATTTTGTGGTTGTTATGTTTTTCATTTTCAATAGAAGCAATGTTGTTATTTGGATTTGTAATGTTAAGTTCATAGATCATTGTTGGATGCCATTTGTTGAATTCTTTATGTGATTCAGGCCAACTCAGTACTATAAAAGCAATGTATTTTCCTTTTAAATTAAAACAAATTATATATAGCCTATACTACAGGTATATTCCTGCTGACAGTAGATTGTAGTCCTGAAAATATTGCTGATCAGTCGCTCCAATTAGCTTTGCTGTAGGTCATGTGGTCTGACTGGACTGTGTTTGAAGTTATTAGGTACTGTACCAGGAAGCAGTAGCAACTTTTATTCTCACAATATAGTGTTAAAACATGTCTGCATTTCCAAATAACGTTTAGAAAAACAAGCAAAGAACCAAAATATCTTCACCACAAAAAAGGCGGTAAGACAAGAGTAAGACCCTGATTGTAACCCTTATCACTCCCTTTAATATACAGTACTAGCTTTTAATTTTGATGACAGTTGTATTGGCTTATTGCTTTACTAATATTAAATTGTGTATTTGGCTTGATGTTTGAAAGTGACATGATGTGTTTGAAAAAGGTTAACATTGCCACACTACTTGTCCAATCACCGTTAAGGATTTTTCAAAATGACATTACATCATACTCTGTGTAAATTCTGTGCATAGAACATGCAACACAATTCTAATGTTAAACTGCATGAGATGACATCCCTTAAATGACTTCAACATCTGAAAATCTTCCTGGTGCAGTTGCATAGCATTACAGTGCTGATGGTTGGGTGTCGTACTGAAGAGACTTTACTTGAACTGAAAATGGAGCAGAACTATTTTTTATCTTGGTTAAAAAAGAAAAAGAAAAATGGCAGGGATGGAACCCTATAATTTGAAGAATGTAACTTCTTCTAAATTAATATTTATAGTTTTTTTTTCCAAGCACTAGACTTTCCCCTTAGGATATCAGGAATTCACATTTTTCAGCTGTGTAATTTGCTTAATGGGAATTGGCTGGTTTTAGAGAAAGCTTTAGGACTGAAATGCATTTTAGCACATCCTGCTTCACACTTTGGGGGAAGTGAACCAAGCCAGCTAAATCTTTTTTTTTGACCCCCTTATTCAATCAAAATGAAATAGAGGTTACATACATTCAGATAGGTGAATCATTTTCCCCAAAAAAATATTATATGTGTTCTATAGAATATTTGTGCATGCTTCTTGACTCGGTATAACTACAACCCTGGTAAATGAGGAATTGGTCCCAAGGGTCTCTAATAAACCAGTTGAAAAGTAAATAAATAATACACCAAGAGATATGTGTATTGCCTTATACCTTGCAACTCCTTCAACCAATGTTATTTATTATAGCTTGACAAACACGACCATCCGGTCCCTTCCACATTTTTTTTTTGCACATTCCCCCTAAAAATTAAAAAAAATAAAATAATTGGGGGGCTACTGTATTTACTGTAAAACTAATGGACAAGGTTAAACAGTGAAAAGGATTTGGTTGAATTTCTTAGATTACATTGGGGGGGGGGGGGGGGGGTAAATGTGTTTTACCAACTTACTGGCCAGTCAACTAAACATTTAATTGTGTTAGAAATGAATGACATCTGCCTATCAAGTTAAATTCATGGAAAAACATTAGATTTAAATGTTACAAAACTTAACATTTGCCCTCTAAAGCAGGAAACCTTGAGAGACGAACCTGTGCCCAGTTTGGCTGCACAAGGTCAGATATGAAATAAGTAACGTGTAAGTGTGCTGTATTGTGGACCTCTTTTTACTGTGTTTTGAAAGTATTCAGAGAGATTCACAAGGGGTCAATAAATCACCCCTGGAGCTGGTGATACTCGAGTTAACTGAACTGTACATAAGGTGCAAGTTGTTTTTTTAAAGCACATGTGACTGGTGGCAATTAAGACTCCTTTTTAAACACATGATAGTGTACTTTGTTGTTTGTTTGGTTTCACTGTTAAATGCAGAGTATAAATCATTCTTGCTGTTTCAGACTGCTGGAAGATGATAATAGCAAGGGGACAGTGTTAGATTACTGGGAAAAAAAGGATCCCAGTCCAGAAACACAACACACAACTCAACAATTCTTGCAGTAGTACTTATCCAACAAAAAGCTGCATGACATGGGTACTGTTTAGGTATCGATATACAGTGATTGGGCCAGTTCAGATACTGTAAAAGTGGATATATATATATATATATATATATATATATATATATATATATATATATATATATATAATTTATTTATTTTTTTGCAGTAAAACTGTTCTGATTTTTTAATATATAGAGAGGTCGTGCTAGCTTTTCTGTTCATGAGTTCATGAAACGCACATCCCCAAAATTTTGCGTCCCTTCCATCAGATACTTAACTATTGTTAACACAAAAAAGACTAATAAACTCCAGGCATGTGCATTTTGGTACATTTTAAGAACGTTTAAACTCTATGCCATATAGTAGTTTAAACAATCTATGTCTGTGTATAGATATACATATGAAGACACAGTTTTTTCTTATATACTAACAGTAGACTGTTCCCATGACAACGAGACGGGATTCTAAGCAGTTTGTTGCCTTCATCAACGTGTGTTATAATATTTTTATGCATTCCAATAACAGCAACAGCATCGCCATGTCTGTGTCTTTAAGCGAAGGTTCTCAAAAATCTGTACATCTGCGTGTGTGTGTGTGTGTGTGTATATATATATATATATATATATATATATATATATATATATATATATATATATATATATATATATATATATATATAATATATATATATATATATACACACATTGTTTGTTTGTTTGTTTGTTTTTTGCCCAGCAGCTCTTTCACACACACTAGACATCTTGCCGTCTAGGTAAACAAGCAACGGAGACTTCATATCCCATTCAGAATTATAAGAAGGTATTTTTCGTTTGTGTTTTTTGTGCATTACCACTGCTTCGGTCACTGTAGACTAGTACTCGTACAGTCAGAAGCAGATGGCTCAGATGCAGATGGGAATAACCTGAAGATGCTGACTGATTAGCAAAAAAAAAAAAAAAAAAAAAAAAAAAAAAAAAACTTCTGATTGACAACTGACTTGCTGTCAGTGTACACTCCGAACTATGTATTCATTTTTATGCTTAAAAATCTGTCAGGTTAAACTAGTGGGAGAAAATAACGAAAGCGCAACGTTAAATTAGGCGACTGCAAAAATGAAACGCGAGTTAAAAGTAGGATCGGGGATGGAAAATCGAAATAATTTGTCAGCTCTGTTTGAAATAAAATTAAAAAGGACCAGAATTAGGCTACAGTGACGGTACAAGCAAAGATTGTTTTGCAAATAACATCTTTTCCTGAGTTTTAAATATGAAACAGAATCAGCTAAATTTGTTTAAAGGGACGTCACCTGATTAAAAATAAACCCCGAAAACTTCAAGCCCTACTTGTGTGTGTGTTAGCATTTACGATACTTTTCCCCAAATACTTTTTATTTCTTAGCAGTATGGACCTCTGTTAATATAGTGCATAACACTATCGTATTTGTTTCCACTGTTCATTGCGCTGCTACGTAACCAAACTATTTTAATAGTAATAGCGTGTATACGCATAACGCCCGACTAAACATGAAACGGTACTTCTTCAGCGTGGACGTTTTGAGCTGGATTAAAACATTTTTGAGTACGGTTCATTACTGGTGGTCACGTCTTCAGTAAATAACTGTTCACTTCTGAATCCTGTTTTATCTGCTCATATCTTTATAACAGGATGTGAGTGACAAAGATGGATTAATAAAGATCTGATAATCAAAAGATTTACAAAGGGTTTAGAGTTCTGGCTTAGACAGGAAACTGCCCCAAAATGGTCTAGCCCTGAGCCTTGAAAGTGGAAATGTTATGGGAGAACAATAATAGGAATTGTTAATTAAAAACATATAAACATGTTTATGTAATAGCTTTGTAGTGTTTTTCTTCTGTTCTGTTTTCCCCATGGTCATGGGTAGAACTTTCTGTCCTAATCTGGGAACATAACTATGAATTGCATGTATTCTGAATTGCTTGCTGATAAGTTTAAATCCCATCTTGGCTCAGTTTAAAGAATACAAAGAAAGTGAGTAAAAATAGTACTGGTAGATCTCAAGATAATACAAAAAAAGATATAGTTCATATTATATCTGATCCTGTGTGTGTTTCATTTGGTCCTTGCGGATTTAGCGTTCATTAAGTTGTTGGCTACCAGGTGTGCTTCTCATCGCAACTTTAAAAACAGACCTCAGTACTGACCAGAAAACCCCCTGCCAATCAGCCCTCTTAAGTCCACTTGTGTGATTGTCTTGTGATGGATAACCTGAGACCACCAAACTCGTTTCACGTGTGACCTGAGAGGAGAAAGGCAGGACAGGCTAGAGAATGACTCTGCTGCACCACTAGTCCTTGTCTTATCTCCTCTTTTAACCTACAGTGTGCAAGATATGTTTCTTTACCTGTATGCCCATCTATGGAAAGGTGTATAAATGACGTCACCTAAACATATTGTCCAAAGTAAGTTTTTGTGAATACAGTACTGTATAGCTTGTATTTTCTTCCTGTTTACACAGTTAAAAGTGTCTTCACAGATCAGCTGATTGAGAAAATGAAAGTTCCCACCAACCCGTTTTATTTGCATACTATATTATGTATTGTTGTGTACTGGGTGCATACTTATTTTGAAGTAAAATACATATAACCTCACAATCCTGTTTTCTTTGTGGTTTTGAGATTAAAGTACAAATAAAATAATAACCTACTGTAGTTAAGCCAGGGCCTTTTGAGTTTGAAACTCATACCTTTGAAAGGTATGGGTTTAATGTAAGCATCTCTAACCTCTTTGGCAAGCACATCAAAGTTACCATTGAGCAACTAAAAGGTACATGTGAAAAAGGATACATGTGGATGGCTGTTAGTGTGCTTGTCTCCGTAACACAGCATGCTGTAGAATTTAAGAAAGAGAACAACCCATTTTGGCATTACAATTTCTTGTAAGCTTAATAAAGGCAACGATAATGTTTCTTTGGTTTTGTTTACTGTACAGCTTTCTTTGTTGTTTTTTTTTTTATTTAACAATTATTATTTCTGATTGTATTCAAGTTTACTCAGATATTTACCAGCTCCCACACTCAACATACAGTAGCAGTACAAATGTTGGACTATTAAAATATAAAGGGTTAAAACCACTGGAACCAAAACCATTATTGATCATTGTTTCTGCAATGTAACTAGTGTGCTTAACTAAGTAATAAATATATGGTTTCCGCACATAGCCGCAATGAGAGGCAGAAAGCAGAGGAACCTTCAGTTGTCACGTTCTCCTGCTGTAAAGCCATGTGGAATGATATAACATTGACGTCACTTAATAGTGACGTGTGTGTGACTGCGAGAGAAAAAAAAAAGCAGCACATTTCACTTATTGCCTTGTAGAATTTAGTGGCTACCTACAGTTTAGCTCAAAAGAGAGACGCAGGAACATGAAAGTGCATTGTCAACTGCAATAGACTGCTCCCAAAATTCAGCAATAGACCGTTTATACAGTAAATGGGTATTTTAAAACTGAAAGGTAATTTTCAAGTACAGGCTACACATTATTTTTTACATTTTTGTATTTTATTTTTAATCCGTAAAAACAAAACAAAATTCTACATTTTAATTTTTATTCAGACAAAGGTTGATCAGATTTATGACTGCAGTAATTACATTTTATAAAACACCTTGTTACATAAAACATGGGAATATTGGTTTAATGTTTTGTTTTTTTTAATTATTTAAATAACCGAGATAAGGATTTGTTTTTATTGAAGAAAATCTTTTCTAGAAACAGTACCATCATTTATTTTTATAATTTAGCATTTAACTAATGCTCTGCTATGTGTTGTATGCCTTTTGCAATGTTGTTGTGTGGTGTATATGTTTTTTGTGCAGGAACTGGAGATGTGTTTTGAATCAAAGTGCTGTATCTTTGATAAAAAATTTTACGTAAATTATCTTAAATAGAGAAAAAATATATATTATATTACTTGAATAATTGTATGGTTGTATGTTCCACTAAAGCATAGCATTAGCACAAAGCAATTACCTAATACCGATATTGTTGCAGCCACAATAGCTACTGTATAGACCACTTTTAGCTGCATACTTATTTGCAACATTTTCTATTGGGGTGTACTTCGAAAATGTTATTTTATTCCATAGAGATGCACAGTAAAATGATTAAGCCTTGCCTTTATATTGCTAAAAGTAAATGGAGATGAAGAATAAAGCATATTTGAAGCCTTCCAAACAAGAATATGTTAACTCAACTTTTGCCAAACTTTGTTTTCGCTGTCAGAAAATTAAATCCAGCCTTCTAGGAGGAAGACTACATTTCATTCAACACTTTCACAATTGTTGCATTTAAAGACATTTGTTGTAAATGTATAGTACACTGCTTCTCCTTCTTTATATTTGAAATGTGATCAAATTTGGAATAAGGCAGTAAAACAGTTTGAAGGGGCTCTATGATGCATATATGTTTTGGTTACAAGTAAAAATATAATTTCATTGGCTTGGGGTTAGTAGTGGGTAATTAAAATGCCCAAACCTTAACCCAAAGCCAAAGGTATGAGGACATTTCTACTTGGGATCCCAACAACCTAAGCCGATGGATGGGGTCATATTTCTACAATACTCCTAAACTTTTTTTTACAATCAGTTAGGAATGCTATGTTAGAATAAGAAAAACAGACCTGAGTTGCTGAGAGAAAGAAGAACCAGCCTAGGAATGTAAGCAGACACTATTCATTTCTGAGAGTTTATTAAATAAGGCTTAGCAATGCACTTTATGGTGTCTTTCAAGTGTAAGCAAGACAACTGTGCTGATTTAGAAGGATAGTGACCCTGTGCGGAATCAGTTTTAATAAGGACGGGTCATGTTACATGATATTACAGGAGGATAAAAAGTACATTACTTTCAGAAATACCTATCTAATTAAGTGCAATTAAAATAAGTTTGCGGCAACAGTAGTTGCATGTAGAATTGGTTAGTCTTTGTTTTGATGACTGACCTACAACTGTAGTATTGACAACACCACAGCACTTCCAGTAATTTGTTGACTTGTTTATTTAGTTAAAAGTATACATTCCTATACAAATATAGACACACATTGTTATTCTTTTTTTTTTTTCGTGGCTGCAGACAGCATTGTGTTTGTGAAAGGGTTAAGCTATACAGAGTTTTGTGTTTCGCTGGCTGCAGACCGAAACAGGATGCAGTGACTGCATTGTCAGACTGCTGGTGTGAGTGCAAACAGATGAGGAAGTGCTGGAGCAGGCACTCCAGAACTCTGACTGTTGCCTTGGAAACCGTTTGCGTCATGATCACTAGCAATTAGCTTGCAGCTCTTTATTTTTGATGATAGCTTTGCAGGGCTCAGCTCAACTGCAGTGGCTGACGGCAAAGAAAAAGTGACCTCAGACAGGACTCTTGCACTCCTGTAGAAAAGAGCCATGAAATGTAAGACTGGGTGCTCTCCTATAGTGTGCTATATTGTACATTGTTCAGTACTGTTTTGTGATACGGGCTAACAGATGTGTGTATGACAGTACACTTTTTTGTGTTTACTTAAATGTATCTATGTTAAAGTTTGGCTTTTAAAAAGTATTTTAGAAAATGCATTTCTCAAACTAAATGAAAAATGATGTTATGTTAAATTACTCTACTTTATGTAACACTCGATTTCGGTATTCTATGGATTTTAATGATTTTTTTTTTTTTTTTTTAGATGTTAATGTGTTAAAAGAAGTGCCCCTAAAAGGGTTAAAATGGGACTTAATGCTTTTAAATTACAGTACTAGTCAATTTGTATTAATTTATTTTGTATTATCAGATAGGATTGGCTCACATCACAATATTTGTCCAGTGTATGATTTTGCAGTATGAATGACTGATGCTTCTGTTATTACAGTATATAGAACAGTGGTATTGCATATATTATTATTATTATTATTATTATTATTATTATTATTATTATTATTATTATTATTATTTCGATAAAGATCATCTCTCTGTAAACTCCAAGACTTTGTTAGTATATTTTTGGGAATTTTTGTAACCAACCAAAAAACATGAAGAGAAGCCCTTCATTTGAATGCTGGTACTTTTTTTTTTTTTTTTTTTTATGACCTATTACAAAACTAAAAACCTTACACTCACTGTACATGTGCTACTGTAAGCACTACAGCTGACTTCTATATTTGACATGCATATCTTTGACAATGGTTACACAGGAACATTTGAAAATGTTTAACACTGAAAATGTTTAAACTGTCCCTAGGCTGTATTAAGTTTAGCTTCCTACTCAGTCATAGATGAGGCTATTTTAATAGTGGTAATATGTGTCGTCCGATTTGAAATAGGTTAAATAATGTACAGTATCTTGTTTTATGCTAGTTTTATATCATTTATTTAGGTATACAAAAGGACAAATACTAACAAAAAAAAAACAGCCTCACTACTACGTGCTGAGGTTAAACAGTTGTTGTCTCTCAGAACTGATTTCCTGGGCTGAGTCGCTGGGCTGGAAAATAAAGAACTTCAGAGACTTGGGAGCATAATGTTACAAATCAGCTTTGTATACACTGCAAAAGGTGAAAGGTTACAGTTTCATACTTATCTTTGACATTTAAAGCACATTGCAGCCTGTTGCCTAATACTTTATCTTATTGCACAACCATAGATTTTTTTTTTTTACATTTATTCTGGAGGCATGAGCCTCTCAATTGTGTTTTAAGGTAAAAATGATGCAGCATGTTTAGAGCATGTTTATATAACTAACTAAAACATTCTGCATACAGTAGCTGCACTGTGTATTGATGTATTAGATGGGACTTATTTGATGTTTTTATTTTTACACAGTCTACATTTAATATTTCATGATATTAGTTTTGTGTACTACTTTTTGTGTACTGTATTGTGAGGTCAGATATTGTAATGTGTGTGTCAGCACCAGTAATGACTGGTTGTGGCTTTGGTCATTGAGCCGTGGCCCTGGTCCTATTGGCTTGTGGACCACAAAGTCACTTCCCTTTATCTAAGTACAGAATTAAACCCGTTTTTATATTGACGTTAACAGGTGGCTTAAAACCTTAATTTCCATGAAGGCTTTTTACTTTCTGTTATATAATCCCAAAAAAAACCAAAAACAGCAAAAAACTGAATGTTATAAAAGGGGCTTTTTTAGTTATTTTTTTTCCCCAAACAGTGGTTAGTTACATTATAATAAAACAGAAGATGGGAACACTTAAGAATATAGGGGTTAAGCACAAGATACTGTAATTTGTATTTTAATGCAAAGTGAACTGGGGGTAGGTCTGATCATGGGGTAGTCTAGATGTGATCAATACAGAAAGCAATTCTTGGAAGTTGAAATTGAGTGTAATTCATATTTTAATTATATCACATTGATAACTTGGACCTTAAAATGACCTATTGGTGTAAAACTGTTCTAAAAATCAAACGAAAAATTCAGTGATTTAAAGGCTCATATTAGAAGTATATAAAAAAAAAAAAACAGTGTTTCTTACAACAATCTTATGTAGGCCTACTCTTCGCAGGTAGCCTATAACTTCTTTAACTTGGCACAAAGGTAACACTACTGTAATTAAATTGTTTCAGTGTCTTGTGTGTGAATTGTCATACAAACTGATCGTCTTTGAAAGAGTTCAAATAAGATTGTGGGCTGTATTCTGATCACAGCGTAAATGTGAGTGCAAGCGTGAATGGAGCTTGCCCCCAATTCTGCAAAAATGGAGCGAAGACGTAAAAAAAAAACACTGCGCTGAAATGGTATTCTGAAGACATGTCCTGTGCCATTATATAGCGCCTGCCCCATCGTCACATGTCGGCATAAATTTCGGGGCGTGGTATCATTAACATATTCACCGAAGCGATTCTGATGACAGCACAATGGAGTCCCAAATAGACAATTGAGCTCTGCGTTAAGACCCGCTGAAACCAGGTTTATTTACTGGCGCAATCAGGAACTTTAAGAATTGAACACACTATAAAAAGCAAAGTAGTCATAGAAAGAGGAAATAAAAGAAAGAAAAGAAATAAAGAACCTAACACGAAAAAACGACAAAACATAAGAAACTAACAGTATTATTCGTAAATTAATAATAAACAAATATATGAATTTAAAAAAAAAAATCCTATTTTCCAGGAAATATTCCATGAGAATTAAAGCCCTGGTTATGTTGAAACTCTACATTACAAGCTCAGAGGGAACATGATGCGGCACATGGTAAACATGGAGGGGGTAGTATTTTATACTTTACATGTAGTAATGTCAATGCCATGAAATAATTGACCTTGTATAATTATTATAAATAATAAATGATTGCCCTACGTGCCTCTACCTCTATTAACATAATAATCTCCTGTGTCGTGAAGCATGGTTTACGTATTCTCTCGGCGAGTGACCTACTACTTGCTGTTCTAACTTGTGCTGTTTTTTCTTGCTCTGTGCTACTGCCGCTTGACATGATCGCCATTTCCATATTCAAAACGGAGCCTTGCGGTGACGCAAGCGCATTCTGTCTCTTAAAGAGATTGTTGCCTGGCCCTGATTGGATGGCAGAGTCCCCAACCTACTCAGCATTGATTGGCTGAGCGCTGTCACTGCGCCACTAAGCACGCTTGTG